>NW_004444200.1:1990980-2001959 GCF_000243295.1 Trichechus manatus latirostris
GAGAAGTTAGAGGGTTGATATGTTGTGGGGTTGTTAACCAATGTTATAAAACAACATGTGTACTTCTGTTTCATGAGAAACTATTTGTTCTGTAACCCTTCACCTGAAGTACAATAAAAAAAATAAAATGAAATAAATAAATAAATAAATTGAAAAAATAAAAAATAAAGTAATGCATATGTAATTTAGATAGTAGAATGAATAATGTTCTGAGCAATTATTTCACCTAACAATATACATTTAAGTTTACTCCATGTGTTTTAGTAACTTGATAGCTAATTTCTTTTTTCACTGATAAATGCTCCACTATATTCATGTGTTTATCCATTTACCTATTTAAGGACATCTTTGTTGCTTACAATTTTTTATATATGTGAATAAAATTGCTATAAACCTTAAAAAAAATAATAAATGCTGGAGAGGTTGTGGAGAGACTGGAACACTTATTCACTGCTGGTGGGAATGTCAAATGGTACAACCACTTTGGAAATTGATTTGGCGCTTCCATAAAAAGCTAGAAAGTACCATACGATCCAGCTATCCCGCTTCTTGGAATATATCCTAGAGAAATAAGAGCCGTCACATGAATAAATATATGCACACCTATGTTCATTGCAGCACTGTTCACAACAGCAAAAAGATGGAAACAAGCTAGGTGCCCATCAGTGGATGAATGGATAAACAAATTTTGGTACATCCACACAAGGGAATAGTACGCAATGATAAAGACCAATGATGAAGCCGTGAAACATCTTATAACATGGAGGAAGCTGGAGGTTACAATACTGAGTGAATTTCAGTCACAGAAGGATAAATATTGTATAAGATCACTATTATAAGAACCCAAGAAAAAGATTAAACACAGAAGAAAACATTTTTTGATGGTTACCAGGGTGGGGAGGGTTGGGGAGGATTATTTACTAACTAGATAGTAGATAAGAATTATCTTAGGTGAAGGGAAGGACAGCACACACTACAGGGGAAGTCAGCACAACTGGACTAAACCAAACCTAAGAAGTTTCCTGAATACAATCAATACTTTCAGGGACAGACTAGCAGGGGTAGGGGTCTGGGGACCATGCTTTCAGGGGACCTCTAGGTCAATTGGCATAACAAAGCTTATTAAGAAAATGTTCTACATCCTACTTTGGTGAGTGGTATCTGGGGTCTTAAAAGCCTGTAAGCGACCATCTAAGATGCATCAATTGGTCCCAACCACTTGGAGTAAAGGAGAATGAAGAACACCAAAGACACAAGGAAAGTAGTAGCCCAAGAGACAGAAAGGGCCACATAAGCCAGAGACTTCATCAGCCTGAGACCAGAAGAACTAGATGGTGCCTGGCTACCTCCAATGACCACCCTGACAAGAAACACAACAGAGGGTCCCGGATGGAGCAGCAGAAACGTGGGGTGCAGAACTCACATTCTAGTAAGAAGACCAGACTTAATGGTCTGAATGAGACTGGAGTTACCCCAGAAAGCATAGCCCATTACTAAAACAGTTTCGGAGGCCAACTCTTCAGACAGGGATTGGACTGGACTGTGGGACATAAAGTGACACTTGTGAAGAATGTGCCTCTTAGACAAGTAGATACAAGAGACTAAATGGCCAGTTTCTGTCCAGAGGTGAGATGGGAAGGCAGAGAGGATTAGGAGCTGGTTGAATGGACATGGGGAAGCAGGGGTGGAAAGGAGCTGTGTGCCATCACAGTGTGGGGGAGCAATTAGAGTCACATAACAGTGTATGTATGAATTTTTGCATGGGAAAAAAGAAAAAGAAAAAAATAAATGTATGCAATGCTGGAAGGTTTACTCTGTCTATGCCAAGAAATTTGGAAGACAGCTACCTGGCCAATCAACTGGAAGAGATCCATATTTGTGCTCATTCCAAAGAAATATGATATAACAGAATGTAGAAATTATCTAACAATGTCATTAATATCAAACGTAAGTAAAATTTTGCTGAAGATCGTTTTAAAAGCGGTTGCAGCAGTACATCAACAGAGAACTGCCAGAAATTCAAGCTCAATTCAGAAGAGGATGTGGAACATGAAGTATAATTGCAGATGTCAAATGGACTTTGGCTGAAAGCAGAGAATACCAGAAAGACGTTTATGTGTGTTTAAGGCATTTGACTGTGTGGATCATAACATACTATGGATAACATTGCGAAGAATGGGAATTCCAGAACACTTATTTGTGCTCATGTGGAACCTGTACTCAGACCAAGAGGCAGTCGTTCTAACAGAACAAGGGGATTCTGCATGGTTTAAAATCAGGAAAGGTGTGTGTTGGTATCCTTTCACCATATTTATTCAATCTTTATGCTGAGCAAATAATCTGAGAAGCTGGACTATATGAAGAACACAACATGAGGATTGGAGGAAGACTCATTGGCAACCTGAGATATGCAGATGACACAACCTTGCTTGCTGAAAGTGAAAAGGACTTGAAGCACTTACTGATGAAGATCAAGAACAGTATGGATTACAAATCAACATACAGAAAACAAAAATCCTCACAAGTGGACCAATAAGTAACATCATTATAAACAGAGAAAAGATTGAAGTTGTCAAGGATTTCATTTTACTGGGATCTACAATCAACGCCTATGCAAGCAGCAGTCAAGAAATCAAAGGACATATTGAATTGGGAAAATCTGCTGCAAAGATCCCTTGAAAGTGTTAAAAAAGCAAAGATGTCAGTTTGAGGACTAAGGTGTATCTGCCCAAGCTGTTGTATTTTAAATTGCCAAAAATGCATGTGAAGGCTGGACAATGAATAAGGAAGACTGAAGAATTGATGCCTTTGAATTATGGTGTTGGCGAAGAATATTCAATATACCGTGGACTTCCAGAACAACAAACAAATCTGTCTTGGAAGAATTGCAGCCAGAATTCTCCTTAGAAGCGAGGACGGAGAGACTTCATCTCACGTGCTTTGGACATTTCATTAGGAGGGACCAATCCCTTGAGAAGGACATCATTCTTGGTAAAGTAGAGGGTCATTAAAAAAAAAGGAAGACCTTCAACTAGGTGGATTGAAACAGTGGCTGCAACTATGGGCTCAAATATAGCAACGATTGTGAAGATGGTGCAGGTCTGGGCAGTGTTTCATTTTGTTGTACATGGGGTTACTATGAGTCAGAACCAACTTGACAGCACCTAACATCAAGAACAACAGAATGGCTAAGATTTTTTAAAAAAGTAAAATAAAAGTGTTGGAGGGGATGTGGAGAAAATGGGACCCTCGTCCACTGCTGGTGGAATGCAAAATGGTACAGCCATTGTGGAAAATAGTCTAGCATTTCTCCTAAAAAACTAGAGGTAGAGCTGCCATGTGACCCAGCAATTCCACTCCTAGGAATATACCCTAGGAATCTAATTGAAGTGACACGAACAGACATATACACACCTATGTTCATTGCAGCACTATTCGCAACAGCAAAAAGATGGAAACAACCTAACTGCCCATCAGCAGATGAATGGATAAGTAAAAGGCCCTACATACATACAATGGAATATTACTCAGCTATAAATAAAAGTGAGTTACTGAAACATCTTGGAACATGGATGAACCTGGAGGACTTTATATTATACAAAATAAGTCTATCACAAAAAGACAAATATTGTATACTCTCACTTTTATGAAATGACATGAACAGGCCTACGTATAGAAACTAATAATCATTAGTGGCTACTAAGGATTGGGGTTGGGGGAGAGTCCCTCTCTAGGTAGTAGGCACTTGTTATTTTTGGTGATGGGAAAGTTAACGCCAAATGAGAGTGAAGTGTGCACAGTTCGGTGAAAGTAAATGATGCCACTAGAAGATCTACAAGAAAAAAAGACATTTTGATAACTGCTACATATATAGGAGCCCTAGTGGCGCAGTGGTTAAGTGCTCAGCTGCTAACCGAATGGTCAGTTGTTTGAACCCAGCAGCTGCACCATGGGAGAAAGATGTGGCAGTATGCTTCCGAAAAGCTTACAGCCTTGGAAACCCTATGAGGCAGTTCTATTCCATCTTATACGATGGCTATGAGTAGGAATAGCTCTATGGCAATGTTTTTTTTTGATAGGTTATGGCATATATAATTTTGAAACAACAATAACAACAACCAAAAAATATGTGTGGGTATATATGTATGTATATAGACATATATGTTTATAGGTATGTATATGTGAGTATATATGTGTGTATATATAGGTGTATGCATATGTATATGCATGTATGGGACTGTGTATATATATATGTATATATATGTATGTATATATATGTATGAAGAAAAGCACATAGGAAACACAGTTACAGATACTTCTTAGACATAACCAAACACTTCACTTGTTTGGTTTCCTGGGTTTGAAGGATTAGGACCATAGTTTCATGGAACATCTCAGTCAATTGGCATAATATAGTTCATAAAGTTTATGTTCTACATCCTAGCTTGGTGAGTAGTGTCTGAGGTCTTAAAAGTGTGTGACTGGCCTTCTAAGATACAACTATAGGTCTCTACTTGTCTGGAAGAAAAGAGAAAGAAGGAAACCAAAGAGTCAAAGAAGAAATGAGTCTACAAGACTAATAGTCTACATGAACCACAGCCTCATCTACCCTGAGACCAAAAGAACTAAATAGTGTCCGGCTACGACTACTGACCATTCTGATCAGAACCGCAATGGATGGACCCTGATAGTATGGAAGAACAATGTGGAACAGAACCTCAAATTCCTAAGAACAACAACAACAACAAAAATCAGACTTAGACTTACTGGAACAGTTGAGACTGGAGGACCCCCCAAGACTATTGCCCTGAGATACTCTTTGAAATTTGAACTGAAACTAGCCCCTGAGGTCACCTTTTAGCTAAATAACAGACTGGCTCACAAAATAAAGATATTTTCCGTGAGTATTGTACTCCTTTAAAAATTCATCTATATGAGACCAAACCGTGAACAATTACTTTAAATCAAAGATGAGAATGTAATGAGGCACGGAAACTAGATTAATGGAAATGGAACAACCAGAATGAAAATATTGAGAATGTTCACGCGTTGTGAAGAAGGTAACTAATGTCACTGAACAATATATGAAGAAATGGTTGAAGGGGAATTTAAACTGCTGTGTAAATCTTCACCAAAACCACAATACATTATAGTTTTTAAAAAAAAGAGTCTGCTGGCACATTTCCACTATTAATCGCTTCCAAACATTTGCAGCATACTATCTGGGCTTTCCACATATTCTTAGAGGTGGCAATGCTAAGAATCGTGGGGAAGCCAATAGTCATGTACTACTGGTGTACCTGTCTCACACTCAGGCCACATATTTGCACCAGAGTGCCTAGCCCGATCAGCACTAACACATATTCAGTTGGATGCAGAACACAATCAAGGGGATGGATTCAGGTACCACTCTGCCCAAGGCACCCAGCTAAGTGTTTTCCTACCCAAATCCTCACAAAATCACCTGTAAGGTGGATACTACTGCCCCTATTCTGACAGCTCGGGAAATAGGTTGTCAGTGGTTGAAAGAGGTAAGTAAAGTATATAAGGTCCCACAACTAGGAAGCACCTTGACCAGGTTTCAAATCCTGAAGGCAAGTAAGTGATCAAGCACATAGGATTTGGCATCTGAAAGACTTTTGTTCAAATTCATGTAATGCTACTTATCTGGCTAGGCAAATGTTGTGAGCATATGGAAGGGTTTCTCTGAGCCAGGCACAGTTCTCTGTGCTATGCAAAAAACATTATTCCATTTAACCTTCTCAATGATCTTATGAGATAGATGTTATTATTCTCATTTTCCAGATGATGAAACTGAGCTTCCATATGCTCACACAATTTACCCAGTCAGAGAAATAGTTAATCTCGATTCCACATAATTTCCCCCTTCACACCGTTATAGAAGTTAGTGATAGTTATAAAGACTAAATGATTCAAACAGTTAATCTCAGCCAGTTTCCTTGTTGATCTCTGGACATTGACTTGAAGGGAAAGTTATATCAGTTTGAAGTTGTTGTGGTCAAAACGCAATTTGGAGTCTTAGAAGTCTCCATTCTAGCTTGATTTAGGAACCTACCTATCTTATAAAGCAAACAAACTTGTCTGTATAGCTACCACTACTTTCTTTTAAGAGATCGAGGTAAGGGGATGAAAGGGGAAATTATATAGGATTAACCTGAAAAAAGATTCTGGCATTTTCTTGAGTAAAAGTACATACAAGAAAAAGAACTCACTAATGAATACAAATTGAAAAGACAAGTGCTGTGGAATACCTGGGGGACAGGGGAGTGTAAATTGGCAAGACGTTTCTGGCAGTTAAGAAGATTTAAACAAGCCCTTTGGCCCAGTAATTGTGTCAGAAATTATCTCAGATGTGACAAAACAACACCTGCAAGGATATTGATGACTACTGCCTAAATTATATATATATATATATATATAAAGCTCAACAACCTTTCTTTTTTATTTAATTTTATTTAATGTATGTAACACATTTGCCAATTCAACATGTTTTACATGTACAATTCAGCAACACCAATTACATTAAACATGTTGTGCAACCATCACCAGTATCCCTTGCCAACCAACAATTAAGCTTTCATCAGAATAAATATGCTGTGCTACAGTCATGCACATGGCTAATCCACAGTTCTGTAAAGGTCATAAAAGAAACTTTACCAAGGAAAAATATGCCCTATTGAGGGGAAAAAATAGGTCACCAAACAGCCATTATAACGTGAGCTTGACAATTATAACATTAATATTTTTATACTTGTACAGAGAGAGGCAGACAGACAAACAGAGTTGAGCCTCGTTAGCCGGAAGGCAGTCTGGCTCTCCCCTGCCACTAAGGATCTTCCAGGCAAAGGCAAAGGCAAAGGCAAATGCAGACCAAGATGGTTGCTGTGAGCAGGCCCTGATCTGAGGAGACCAATGGGGAGAGGTTGCAAGGCAGCAAAGCTGGGACAAGCCTATGGGGAGCCTGGTAGGTATCAGGAACCCCAAGGGGGCGAGAGACTGATAGATTCCCCCCAGAAGCTGCCCAGTCATGCCAGGAGGCCCACTCCTTCAGCCAGGCAAACTTCAGCCAGGCTGCCTGCTAGACCCATTCAGTATGTGCCTGGGAGAAGTCAGATCCTGAGAGTAGAGTAAGTGAACCCACTGCCAGGGAGGTCTTGGTGTTGGTTGGTCACCACAAGATCACCATCTTTGGGGATACTAAGGAGTCAAGCACCATGTTGGAGCTGAAGCACTTGGTGGAGGCATTCTCAGTTGGCCACTGACAACTCAGTGGCTTTACAAAGATGACCAGCTCCTGGAGGACAATGTGACCCTGGCAGAGTGTAGTTTCACAAAGCAGATGGCTCCCATCTATGCCTGCCCACCCTGGGCCTGGATCTTCTTGCAGATGGGGCTAGTGGGGCAATCGAAGCCCTCAGCATGGAGCTCTTCCGCAACCCACTGAAGCAGAAGATGAAGCCAGATTATTGGGGAAGCAGTGGGGGCTAGGCCCTCCCCCTCAGATCAGACACCCATGGCAAAGACTTGGGTGGAAAGATAGAGAAATGGACTTGGAAAATCTATTAAAAATTTGAAATGCCAAAGGTTCTTTATGGGTGGTGGGCCTACTAAGTTTGTCAATCTTCCAATTTTTTTATAGTAAACATGAATGGATTTTCAAGCAAATGCAGCCTTGGACAAGTCAATCTTTAAGTAGTTTAACAATAAGCACTCAATAAGTGTAAAATGAGAACACACAAACACCCATCTTGGTTAAGACCAAACAAGATATATGAAAGTGTTTTTAAAAGCACAAGGAAGGGGGCGTGGCCAAGATGGCAGAGTAGTCAGATGCTTCCTGTATCTCTCTTACAACAAAGACCTGGAAAAACAAGTGATTTGATTACATATGAATATCTAGGGGCCCTGAACAAGGCAAAGTTGAGGAATCAGACTGAGTGGCAGGGGGAGGGGGAGATGGTTTGGAAGAAGCAAAGAGCTCCAGAGCCGCGGAAACTCCAGCTCCTCAGCCATGCCGGGTCCATAGTGAAGCAGGCAAACAGCTGTGCTACGCGCATGCTCGGGAAGCAGTTTCCACACTGAGAGAGACCCGGAAGCAGAGATTCTGCTCGGACACTCTGAACCAGTGAAAAGCAGCTCCCAAGTGGCTAAAGATAAGTACATGCGTGTGGCCTTTAACGGGGATTTAAAAAACAAAAAAAGTCCATTTGGGAAAAACCACTCTTCCTTTTACCTCCTCCCTCCACAGTCTGCACCAGGAGTCCACTGGGCTGGAAGTAGATCCCAAAAGGCACCCTGACCCATTCTCCTGGCCTTGGAGAGGGAACAAATAAGCTACTGGCTCCCCTAAGCCAGGAACACAGGGTCAGTACAGCTCGTTTGCCAGGCATAAGCATAAGGGGTCCACAGACTCTGAGTGCCTTATACCACTGTATAGACTTGGGGGGACCCATCTCAACAGTGTTAGCCCTCACTACCACAGAACAACAGGGCAAACATCTGAAGTTTAACTTCAACTGTTACAGCTGTGAAGTGGCAGATTTGTGACCCTCAAAACAGCCCTGCCCCTTAAGTAGGCACTTTTATCGATCTGCAACAGGGGTTTGAGGACTGGTGGCATCACCTAAACCTCCTAGTCACCTGCTGCGGGAGTCCAAGAAAAAAGTGTTGCCCTTGAGTCTTTATAGCAAACAGAGTAGGGTGCTCATAGTCCAGCTGCAAAACTCACCTACCTACTCACCTAGAGAATAGGGACATGCTATCCTTTCAGACTCTCAGGGGCAGCCGTCAGCCCCCTACCTGGCTCAGCATGTGACCCCTTACCACAGCCAGAGTCCAGTGCCTACACCAATCACCCATGCCTCTCTAGGACTGTGGGTGAGCGCCTGCACCACACCTGACTGGACCTGAGAGCCTGTAGGTGAGAGCCTGCCTGGACACCTGAGCTGAACCCATAAAGGAAAATTTAATGGACTCCTGTGGGCACATACTTAGTTACAGAACTAATAACTACCTGGTGACAGGATGTTAGAGATTCAAAGGTGTCAATAATCAAACTAGTGCACACGAGCAGCCTATTGGGGCATATCAAAACAAAACAAAACAAAACAAGAAGCTAGGTCTCACTAAAAAATATAAAATAAAATAATAATAATTATTGATGGTTCAGAGACAACAGTCAATATCAAATCACATAAAGAGGCAGTCCATGATGGCTTCAGCAAGCTCCCAAAATAAAGAATCAATAAATTCTCTGGAGGAAGAGAACTTCTTGGAATTACCAGAAGCAGAATACAAAAGATAAATATACAGAACTCTGCTAGAAATTAGAAAGGAAATTTTACAGTATGCAGAAACTGCAAGGAAACACACACACAAATAGTAGCAGAACTTAAAGAAGATATTCAAGAACATAATGACAAATTTAATAGGCTGCAAAAATCCACAGAGAGACAGCAATCAGAAGTTCAGAAGACTAACAATAAAATTTCAGAATTAGACAACTCAGTAAAAAGTCATAGGAGCATAATTGTGGCAGTAGAAGTTAGAATTAGTGACATTGAAGATAAAGCCCTTGATGCCAACTTATTTGAGGAAAAATCAGATAAAAGAATTAAAAACAATGAAGCAACTCTAAGAGTCATGTGGGACTCTATCAAGAGAAATAACCTACGAGTGATTGGAGTACCAGAACAGGGGGGGATAACAGAAAATACACAAAGAATTTTTGAAGATTTGCTGGTAGAAAACCTCTCTGATATCATGAAAGATGAGAAGATATTTATCCAAGATGCTCATCGAACCCCACGTAAGGTAGATCCCAAAAGAAAGTCACCAAAACATATTATAATCAAACTTAGCAAAACCAAAGATAAAGAGAGAATTCTAAGAGCAGCTAGGGATAAAAGAAAAGTCATTTACAAAGGAGAGTCAATTAGAAAAATCTCGGACTACTCAGCAGAAACCCTGCAGACTAGAAGGCAGTGGGATGACATATATAAAGGCTTGAAGGAAAATAACTGCCAGCCAAGAAGTATATATCCAGCAAAACTGTCTACCAAATATGATGGTGAAATTTGGGCATTTCCAGATAAACAGAAGTTCAGGGAATTTGCAAAAACCAAACCAAAATTACAAGAAATACTAAAGGAAGTCCTCTGGTTAGATAATCAATAACACCAGATAACAACGCAAGACTAGAACACAGGACAGAGCAACCAGATATTGACTCCGATACGGATATCGAAAATACATCAAAGCTAAAACATTGAAAATACGGAAAGAGATATAAATATGTAAAAAAGGACAACATTAAAACAAAAAAAGAAGGATTAAAAAATCCAGACGTTGATTTTTCATATGGAGGGGAAGTTAAGACGATATAAAGTAATAAAAGACTGGTATAAACTTGGAAAAATAGGTGTAAATATTAAGGTAACCACAAAGGAATCTAACAATCATACAAATCAAAATAAAAAAGTAGAAAAACATAAAGACCCAGTAAACACAAAATCTACAACAATGAAAAAGATGAAAAAAAAATACATAAAGAAAAATAACACAGCACATAAAATTGAGGAGAACAAAGAAACTGTGAACAACACACAAAAAGAGATGTCAGGATGACAGCACTAAACTCATACCTATCAATAATTACCCTGAATGTAAATGGACTTAATGCACCAATGAAGAGATGGAGAGTGGCAGATTGGATATAAAGGCATGATCCGTCTATATGCTGCCTACAAGAGACACACCTTAGACTTAAACACACAAACAGGCTAAAACTCAGAGGATGGACAAAAACTATACCAAGCAAACAACACTCAAAAAACAGCAAGAGTGGCAATATTAATCTCTGACAAAATAGACTTTAAAGTAAAATCCATCACAAAGGATAAGGAAGGGCACTACATGTGATTAAAGGGTCAATACACCACAAGGACATAACTATAATA
>NW_004444200.1:2005016-2011959 GCF_000243295.1 Trichechus manatus latirostris
GCTAACAGACACATGAAGAAATGCTCACGATCATTAGCCATTAGAGAAATGCAGATCAAAACTACAATGAGATATCATCTCACCCCAACAAAGCTAACATTAATCCAAAAAACACAAAAAAATAAATGTTGGAGAGGTTGTGGAGAGTCTGGAACACTTACACAGTCTTGGTGGGAATGTAAAATGGTACAACCACTTTGGAAATCGATTTGGTGCTTCCTTAAAAAGCTAGAAATAGAAGTACCATACGATCCAGCTATCCCACTCCTTGGAACATATCCTGGAGAAACAAGAGGCGTCACACGAATAGATATATGCACACCTGTGTTCATTCCAGCACTGTTCACAATAGCAAAAAGATGGAAGCAACCTAGGTGCCCATCAACGGACAAATGGATAAACAAATTATGGTATATCCACACAAGGGAATAGTATGCAATGATAAAGAACAATGATGAAGCTGTGAAACATAGTATAACATGGTGGAAGCTGGAACTTATTATGCTGAGTGAATTTAGTCATTCACAGAAGGACAAATACTGTATAAGACCACTATTATAAGAACTCAAGAAAAGGTTTAAACACAGAAGAAAACATTCTTTGATGGTTACAGGGGTGGGGAGGGAGGTGGAGGGTTATTCACTAACTAGATAGTAGATAAGAATCATCTTAGATGAAGGGAAGGACAGCGCACACTACAGGGGAAGCCAGCACAACTGGACTAAACCAAAGCTAGGAAGTTTCAATACAATCAAATACTTTGAGAGACAGAGTAGCAGGGATGGGTGGTCTGGGGACCATGCTTTCAGGAGACATCTATTTCAATTGGCATAACAAAGCTTATTAAGAAAATGTTCTGCATCCTACTTTGGTGAGTGGTGTCTGGGGTCTTAAAAGCTGTAAGCGGCCATCTAAGATGCATCAACTGGTCGGAACCACTTGGAGGAAAGGAGAATGAAGAACACCAAAGACATATAGAAAGTATTATCCCAAGAGACAGAATGGGCCACGTAAACCAGAGACTTCGTCAGCCTGAGACCAGAAGAACTAGATGGTGCCTGCCTACCACCAATGAACGTCCTGACGGAACACAACAGAGAGTCCCTGATGGAGCAGTAGAACGATGGATTGCAGAACTCAAATTCTAGTTAGAAGACCAGACTTAATTGTCTGACTGAGGCTGGACCCGCCCCAGAAAGCATGGCCGCTGGACTCTGTATCAGCCCAGAACTAAAACAATTTCCAAGGCCAACTCTTCAGACAGGGATTGGACTGTACTGTGGGACATAAAGTGGTACTCGTGAAGAATGTGCCTCCTAGTCAAGTAGACACAAAAGACAAAAGGGGTAGCTTCTGTCCAGAGGTGAGTTGGGAAGGCAGAGAGAGTTAGGAGCTGGTTGAAAGCTCATGGGGAATCAGGGGCAGAAAGGAGGAGTGTGCTGTCTCAGAATCAGATGAGCAATTAGGGTCTCATAACAATGTATCTTAAAAAAAGATTTTGTACGGGAGACTAACTTGAAATGTAAACTTCATTTAATTACAACAATAAAAAAAGACACAAGGAAGGAGTAAAACCCAGAGGTAGTGATTTAAAAAAAAAAAAAAGAAAAGCAAAAGGGCAGGAAGGTGAAGGTCATTCAGAATCCTGACGTAAACAGGAAATTTAGAAAAAATGAAATCAACTTACGTACATTGCGGCATTGGAACTTAAATTCAAAATCCTATGTTTTTTTTTTCATTCAAGTCTCATCAGTTTGTTCCTTTCTATACATTCAATTCTTCACTGACTGATAACTGAATTTATGGCTTGATGTCGAACAGCAACAAATATAGCTGACAGAATCACCTAGAAAAATTTTTAAAAATCCAGATTACCAGCCCATCATTACTCTTACTGAATCAATATCTGGAGGCGGAGCTTAGAAAGGCAGTTTGTTATTTTTCAAAGTTTCTGATGCTTTCATTTATTTCCTGTGAGTAAGTAAATTGGTATGGCTTTTTGAGGGCACTTCAGAGCACGTATCAGAATTTCAAATGTTTCTATCTTTCCTCTGACCAACAAATACATCTGTCTAATATCCTCACTTGGATGCTTTAAAAGTACCTTGTATTTAGTATGTCCAGAACCAAACACATGATGTTTTTTACCCTTTGCCCAAATATGACCCTTTTCCAATATCTCTCTCCCAGGAAATGACATAGCATGCACTCACCTGCTCAAGCCCAGAATCTGGGCTTATTAAGCAGCTCAGAGTCTGGAGTCAAGAGTATAAATGAATAATTTCTTTTGTAAGGATCAGCACAAAGCTGATTCCTAGGAGGCAGAGATTAAAGATATCCCAAATGTCCAACTTTTACAAATTGCTGTACCACTCCATCATCTTTAACATTAACTACTACCCCTCCCCTCAGCACTCTCCCTCCTGTCTTTGGGTTCTCTAATTCTCTGCAACCTCTCACAGAACTCATTAGCTGTATCAAGGAAATGACTCACATGGCTCTGGAGGCTGGCAAGTCCCAAATTTTTGGGTCAAGCATAGGCTTCTCCTGACCCACGTGGCTGCAGGGACTGACGAACCTAAACTGGCAGGTCACACCACAGGCTGCTGGCTCACAAGACTGCAGAAGCTGACAGATCAGATCAGATGATAGGCCACCAGCCCATGGGGTTGCAGAAGCTGGCAAATTCCAGAATCAGCAGGTCAGACAGCAGGCCACTGGCTCAAGTCCCCACAACCGGAGTGAAGAACAGGATGCAGAATCCAGATGCAGAGAGAAAGCGAGCCCTGCCAGAGCACCCACATATATTCCTTGATGCAGGCCACATCCTAGGGAAAGGCATAACTTGAGTAAGGGTGCAACTTGAGTCATGCCCTCCTGCAAGGCTGTAACTCAAGCTACAACCCACACTAATCCTGCCTCATTAACATATAGAGGTTAGCATTTACAATACACAAAATGGAGAATATTTAGGGTAATTATATCAGATCACAAAATAGAGGACAACCATACAACACTGGGAATCATGGCCTAGCCAAACTGATGCATAATCCCAACCATCACAGGTTCTCTATACCTTATTTTCATAGTCTCACTCAATCATTGTGAATGTACCCTGACCCTACCAATGCCAGTAAATTTCCACTAGTCCTTAAAAGCCTGTCATGGATTGAATTATGTCCCCCAAAAAATGTGTGTATCAGTTTGGCTGGGCCATGATTCCCAGTATTGTGTGATTGTCCACCATTTTATCATCTGATGTGATTTTCCTCTATGTTGTAAAGCCTGCCTCTATGATGTTAATGGGGGGGATGGGTGGCAGTTGTGTTAGTGAGGCAAGAGTCAATCTACAAGACTGGATTGTGTCTTGAGGCGATCTCTTTTGAGCTATAAAAGAGAGAAACAAGTAGAGAGACAGGGGGACCTCATACTACCAAGAAAGCAGCACCGGGAGCAGAGTGTCACCTTTGGACTCGGAGTTCCTGCACCTGAGAAGCTCCTCGACCAGGGGAAGATTGAGGACAAGGACCTTTCTCCAGAGCTGACAGAGGGAGAAAGACTTCCCCTGGAGCTGACGCCCTGAATTTGGACTTTTAGCCTACTTTACTGTGAGGAAATAAATTTCTCTTTGCAAAGCCATCCACTTGTGGTATTTCTGTTACAGCAGCACTAGATAACTAAGACATAGCTAAAGGCAGATTAGGCCTGCCCTTCATGGGCAGAAGGGCCAGCTGTGACTGTTGATTGACCTCAACAGAGGACGCAGCAACAGGTGGAATGAATCAGAAGGAAAATCATCACTCGGACCCTATTCTGAATAGAAAGGTCAGACAAGAACCACGTTACCTCCTGTTTCCTGGCCACCTTCTAGAATTTTCCCTCCCCAGTATGCTTATGCAGCCACTGTCTTGCTACCCAAATCACATATAAGCCCTTCTTCCCCATAGCTCAGGGGGCCAAATCTAAGGAACTTCCTCTGGCTTCTTGCTCTACACATTGCAATAAAGTTATTTTGTTTCTCAAAGACCAAAAAAAAAAGGAAAAAACCTATTGCTGTGGAGTCAATTCTGACTCGTAGTGATTGTATAGAGCAGAGTAGAACTGCCCCATAGGGTTTCCAAGAAGGCACTGGTGGATTTGAACCTGTGACCTTTTGGTTAGCAGCTGGTCTCTTAACCACTACATCACCAGGGCTCCTCTCTCAAAGACTGTTGTCCAGATAATTGACAAGTCTGAGCATGCCAAACAAGCACCCACCTTCTAGGGTTCGGTAACATGAGTCACAAAGACCACAGCTACAAAGGCCATATTAAGTAATTCATTGCACCTCAGAGTACCTGGGCTCAAACTCCAGTTCCACCACTGACTTTGGGCAAATTAGTTAACCTCTCTGGGCCTATTTCCTCATCTATAAAATGGGAGTGATGATTAAAGTATCTACCTCAGTTAAATGAGTTAATACTTAGCACAGTGCCTGGCATATGGTTAGCCAGCACCCTCCTCCTTCTTGACCACTTCTCCCTCAGGTTCCTCTTCCCAGCCAGTCACAAAGACTCATGCCAATCCATCTCTACCTTCACAACCTTGGTACATACTACATCATCTTCATCTTAAGTGAATGTAAAAATTTCCATTTTATAAAGAACTCTTAAAAATGCAAGAACATAGTGTGTTTGATAAATCAAAATAAGGCCACTTCTTTATTTTAAACTCATAAATGATGTGCCATTGTCCTTATAATAAACAACAAATCTTTAATGTGCTCAACCCCCTTCTCCAATCTCTAGCCACATTTGCCCTTTTCTTAATGTACCATACCCCTTTTACCACAGGACTTTTGCACATGCTGTTCTCTCTGTCTGGAAGTATCTCCGCACATATTCACTTTGATTTTATCTAGTTAACTCCTAACATCTTTCAGAACCCAGTTCAAAAGTTACTTTAGACTTCTGGGCAACATGGTGTTATAGACAGAAGCACCATAACTGTACATCACACTCCCAAGCAGCACAGGCACAGCCTACCAGAACCTGCCCTGCACTGATTCCCACACCACCCTGTCGGCCCTAGTACATGCCACAAACAATTCATCCCAGCAACTCCCATTTCAACTGGGCCTGACCTGCTGTACCATACCTGAGTGACTGACCCTGCCCATTGGAGGAGTGAGAAGTATCATGCCCACAGATGAGCAAACAACAAAGAAAGCACAGACTGCCTTCTCAGGCATAACCAAATAAAACAAAAAAAGGAAGAAATAAACAAATCTACAATCAATAAACAAAGAAAATACTGAATGCACCAAAGACAGGAGAAAATACCAAAACATTTATAAAAACAAGACAGGATGGTCCCAGTAGGCATCCAAAATAAAACACCAGATGACTTTCCAGTAGAAGAAAAGGCACTAGAACTATCTGATAGGAAATTCAAATCTCTAATATTCAGAATTATCTAAGAGTTGAAACAAAAAGCAGACAAAAATGAGGAAAAAGTAGACAAATTCATGGAAAATGCAGACAAATTCATGGACAATACACACACAAAAAATGGAAAAATGCAGGAAAATAATACAGGAAATAAATGCCGAAATAAATTAACAACTAGAAATCATACAAAAACAACAATTAGAAATCCAAAGATAAACAACAAAATTTCATAAATGGACAGTGTCACACAAGGGCTGAGGAGCAGGTTGCAAACAATGGAAGACAGGATCAGTGAAATTGAAGACAAACACTTGGATACAACTCTGAGGAAAAATCAGAAAAAAGAATGAAGAAAAATGAAGAAACCCTGAGAATTACGTGGGATACAATCAAAAGAAAAATCTAAAAGTGATTGGAGTTTCAGAACAGGGGGAGAAAACAGAAAACACAGAGAAGATCGTTTAAGATTTTCTGACAGAAAACTTCCCCAATATCATGAAAAATGAAAAGCAGACCATCTAAGAAGCTCAACAAATAGGATAGACCCCAAAAGAAAATCACCAAGGCATATCATAATCACACTCGCTAAAACCAAAGACAAAGAATCCAGAGAGCAGCTCAAGAAAAACAAAAAGTCACATACAAAGGAGAAACAATAAGACTAAGCTTGGATTATTCAGCAAAAAAACATGCACAGCAAGAAGGCAACGGGATGACATATATAAAACTTGGAAAGAAAAAAAATTACCAGCCAGGAATAATCTATCCTGCAAACTCTCGTTCAGATATGATGGTGAAATTAGGTCATTTCCAGATACACAAAAATTAAGGGACTAGGTAAAAACTAAACCAAACATATAAGAATTATTAAAGGGAGTCCTTTCATCTGAGAACAAACAACTTCAGCTCACAGGCTCAATCTAGGATGTAGGATCATACCAGCCAGATACCAATCTAGGAAATGTACTCTCAAGGACTATCCAAAACCAAAAGAAATACAACAGGGAATCAGAGCAGTTAATCTTTAAATGACAACAACATCAGAACAATAAAAGAGGGAATAAACGGTGTAGATGTAGAACCTTCTAATGGAGAGGAATGTAAGGCGATACCAAGTAATAATAGACTGCTTCAAACTTAGAAAGATAAGGGTAAATTTCACGGTAACCACAAAGAAAGTTAACAAACATACACATAAAAATAAAGAGGAAAAACATAAGGTCTCAGTAAAAGCAAACCTACAAAAACAAAAGAAATGAAAAAAAATCCACAACAAAAGGAATTCAGCACAGGAGAGTAAGAGGAACAAAGAAAACGTCAGCACCACAAAAAAGCACTACAAAATGACAGCAATAATCTCACACCTATCAGTAATTACACTGAATGTAAATGGCATAAATGCACCTATAAAGAGACAGAGAGTGACAGAATGGACAAAAAATAGGATCCATCCATATGCTGTCTACAAGAGACACCTTATAAACAAAGATGTAAATTTATTAAAAATCAAAGGA
>NW_004444200.1:2012699-2020861 GCF_000243295.1 Trichechus manatus latirostris
CACAATACTGGGGAAGCCAGCACAACTTGTACAAGGAAAGGTCATGGAAGCTCCATAGACACATCCAAACTCCCTGAGGGACTGAATTGCTTGGCGGAGGGCTATGGGGACTATGGTCTTGGGGAATATCTAGCTCAAATGGCATAATACAGTTTATAAAGACAATATTCTACATTCTACATTGGTGAGTAGTGTCTGTGGTGTTAAAAGCCTGTGAGCAGCCATCTAAGATACTCCACTGGTCTAACCCCTTCAGGAGCAAAGAAGAATGAAGAGAACAAGATACAAGGAAAAGATTAGTCCAAAGGACTAATGGACTATGGCTACCATGGCCTCCACCAGACTGAGTCCAGTACAGCTAGATGGTACCCAGCTACCACCACTGACTGCTCTGACCGGGATTACAATAGATGGTCTTGGACAGAGCTGGAGAAGGATGTAGAACAAAATTCTAACTCACAAAAAAGGACCAAATTTACTGGCCTGACAGGCTGGAGAAACCCCAAGAGTATGGCCCCCGGACGACCTTTTAGCTCAGTGGTGAAATCACTCCCGATATTCACCACTCAGCCCCATAAAACAAAACAGGACTAATGAGGCACAGCAGTCCAGGGACAAGGACTAGAAATCAGGAGGGGACAGTAAAGCTGGTGATACAGAACCCAAAGTTGAGAAGGGAGAGTGTTGACATGTCGTGGGTTGGTTAACCATTGTCATAGGGCAATATGTGTCCTAACTGTTTAATGAAACACTATTTGTTCTGTAAACCTTCATCAAAGGTATTAAAAAAAAATTATCTATGTGAGACCATATTGACAAGAGCAACTCAAAAGTTTGGTGGGAAGCCTAGGGGTCAGTGAGTTGAAGCTAATGGTGATGGAATAATTTGGAAAAGGATAGTGAGAATAGCAGCACAACTAGAAGAATGTAATTAACGTCACTTTATTGTACATGTAGAAACGTTTGAAACGGTGTAACTTTGGCTATGTATATTTTCACCAAAAAAAAAAAAAAAAGAAGTCCTCCCAGATCGAGAAGGAAGAGTATTGACATGTCGTGGGGTTGTTAACCAATGTCATAAAACAATGGTGTACTGACTGTTCTGTAAACCTTCATCTAAAGTACAATAAAAAAAATTTTTTTTAAAGTTACTTTATCAGGGAAAATGTCCCTCAACTCTCCCAGACTAAGTCAGTTTATCATGTTGAAAACTCTACTAGTTCTGAGTAACTTTTTTCATAGAACTTATCACAATGTGTAGTTATACAGTTACTTGTAACTATCTAATTGCCTTTCTCCCAATAAATCACAAGGCAGTCTGTGTTAGAGTTAGCTCATCACTGTATCCTCACACCTAGCACAGTGCCTGATACCAAGAAGGTGCTTGATCATTGTTGAATAATTGTCCAGTGAATTTGACCCAACAAAATACACTTCTAAGAATCCATCCTAAAGAACTATGCATACAAACTAGTTCTGCTGTAACAATACTGCTATTACTACAACCACTAAACCTAACATTTATTCACTCACTACATGCTGTTTCATACATTAACTCATTTAATCCTCACTAGAGCCCTATGAGATCCTCATTATTATCCTTCTTTTACAGATGAGGAAACTGAGGCACAGAGGTTAAATAATTTGCCAAAGGTTTTACAGCTAGTATGTGGACAAACAGATTTCCCACCCAGGCAGAGTAGCTTTAAAACCCCTGCTCAGTCCCCTATACATTATAAACAAAAAACTAACAAACTCGTTGCCGTCGAGTCGATTCCGACTCATAGTGACCCTATAGGACAGAGTAGAACTGCCCCATAGGGTTTCAAAGGAGTGGCTGGTGGATTTGAACTGCCAGTCTTTTGGTTAGCAGCTGAACACCTAACCACAGAGCCACCAGTACAGTTATATTTTATGCAAACTTCAATTGTAGAAATTTTAAATTGTGCCATAAATTTAAAGTCTCATTTTGTATGCATAGTTTGAAGACATGCAAATCCCCCAAATTAAAGAAAAACTATCGAGTCACATAATTTCAAAGCTGAAATGAGAGTAGATTGTAAGCACTTCCCAGTACTCCCAAAAGAAAGAAGACTTATGTTCTCATATGAACACATGTACACTTTGTATGTGTACATATGAGAAGATAAGTCTTCAGTCATGGGGGTTATAAATTATTTGTGGTCTTTAAGAATACATCCTTTATATCAGTGCAGTCACCCTGTACAAAGCTGTTTATTGCAACATTATTTGGGTTTAAGAAAAAACACATAAAATTGTTGAGATGGTGCATGTTTTGTTATGCATATTTTCACCACAATCAAAAAACACACACACACATGAGCCTCTCTTGGGGGAAAAATTAAGAGAAAAAATGAGTGTCCCCTTTAAGACTGGAAATCAACTTTTATTCAACAAAATGTTTGCTAACTAGATTTTGAAATCTAAAGAAAAATTCTAGAAAAAAATACTTTTTTGCTTTGACTGAACATCACTTTCTTATGTTCTCAACACCCAAGGAAAATAATGCTGGTGCTAGTTAACTTGATCGTTTACTTCTGAGTTAAGCAATTTAAAATCTTTTTATTTTTGGTGGTTTAAATGCTCTGACTTTTGACGTGTTACCAGGAGGGACCAGTCCCTGAAGAAGAACATCATGCTTGGTAAGGTAGAGGGTCAGCGAAAAAGAGGAAGACCCTCGACAAGATGAATTGACACAGTGGCTGCAACAATGGGCTCAAACATAGCAATGATTGTGGGGATGGCGCAGGACTGAGCGGTTTTTCATTCTGTTGTACATAGGGTCGCTATGAGTCGGCATCGACTTGATAACACCTAACAATAACAACAAATGCTCTGAAACAGATAATTAAGTCATAAAACAATGGCTAGTACGAAAAATTATGATTTTTAAATGGTACAGTAACTGTATTATGCTTACTTCACAATCTGTCATAAAGGTATTATTTAAACATAGAAGTGCACATTATCTGGATGAGGTTAAGGGAACAATTCACACAACCATCCTTCTACAGCAGTCTTTCCTAATGACCTAGGGTAAAATCACCACAAAGTTACAGTAAAGCAAAAAGAAAGATTTTATTCAGCATATGTTTAAAGAGGCACAAGTGGGAAATGGGCAAGCATGCTGCTGGAGCCATGTCTGCCTGAGTCCGAGGAATGTTACAGAATAAATAAAAGTGGGAAACGGACAAGCATACTGCCAGAGCTATATCTACCTGAATCCAAGGAATGTTACAGAGTCATCAGTATACATTAACATTACAAATGAGTAAAATCATGGAAACCTTCAACTTTTCACAGATTGGTTAAAAACTGCCAAATCACCATGGTTCTACCTTTTGAATTGTCTTTCTTAATAATCAGTGGTACAGATTTCAGTAATGACAGACAGTCAAGAAGGTAATCACTGGTCCAACAAATCTTATTAATTACTAAATGAGTCAGAATCAACTCGACAGAAACTGGTTTGGGTTTTTTTTGTTTTTTTTTTTTTTGGTTAATGAAAAGAGGTAAGAGTGGAAAATATGTGGTCTTTTGTAAACTGTTTACGTGAAAGTTTCCTTAAAAGACGTTTTCCAGTATTGTCCTAGCTATTGTTCTTATAACTCAGGGCCCAGTTGATATGTCCTAGTGAGTCCTTGTGATTTCAGCTCCAGCTAGGTCTCATTCTTTATACTCAAGGACAGGGAATAATGGCTCTAATTTTAATCTCCTAAATTACTAATATGATGATTCCCAATAGTTAGATTTCTAAAAATCCCAACACTTAACAATTTTTATGTTAACTCCCCACCCCCACATCCGTAAAATATAAAAACAGGGAACTGGCTAAATAAATCATGGTATATCCATCACATGGAAGACTGTAGAGCTATTAAAAACAAGATAGATGTGTATTTAACAATCTGGAAAGATGACCGTGACTCAATCATTTTAAAAAAAAACAAGCTGTGGAATAACATTTGAACGTAACAAAGGGTTAACCTAACCACAGCAGGCCATAACCACAAAAGGCCAACTTGTTTGTCAGAATCTATAGGCTTTCAACTACTAAGAAAGTACATCAAAGGAGTAAAACAGAGCACTCTAATCTGTCCAGTGGATAACGGACATGCATACCAAAATTAAATAACTATTCACCCCAAGAAGCGAGTTAAAGATCTATCCAATATACCACATAGCACACATAACAAAAAACAACCATCATATGACAGACTCAGGACCCTTGAGCCAAGAGACAAAATTGTTAGAAAAGAAAAACAAGAAAAGGTCACCCAATCATGATCTTAGTTCTTTGTCTTTACTTTAACCAATCATAGTTGTAAGTAATTTACTCATAGGTATGTGATCCAATGATCATTAAGGCCATGTTGAAAGACCCTTACTCATAATGAATCTTCACCTGTCAAAACTGTATTAAAAGCACTTATAGATTGTACTTCTTGGGATTTTGGTCTGTTTATAGGCTGAGTGCTTGCAGCCAATTTCCCATTTTTGTTTTCTGGTATGTCACAACAAAATCTCTTTGTTGCAAAAGACTTTGGTGAAAATTGTTTCACTACAATAGATTGGCACAGCGTGAGCAGGGTCTTCCCTAGCGAATTCCTTATTAGATCTCCAGAAGACCTGGACTGCATGTTGATGCCACAGGGGATCCATTGTATTCTGCTTCTTGCACTCTGTGCTCCCTTCAGAGAGCCTCCAACTTAGATAAGCGCTATTGAGGTATAAACTGTACTGCCTTTCTGCATAATAAAACCCAAAACCAAACCCGTTGCCATTGAGTGGTTTCCAACCCATAGCGACCCTTATAGGACAGAGTAGAACTGCCCCATAGGAGTTCCAAGGAGTGGCTGGCAGATTCGAAATGCCAGCCTCTTGGTTAGCAGCCTAGCTCTTAACAACTGTGCCACTAGGGACCCTGTAATAACAGGCTTCTGCATAATAGGAAATATTATTGTGACATAATTTCTATTAAAAAATAGTTTGGAAACTTTTGTTTGAAGTTTCATTTTCAGATTTTTGTTTGAGAGCTCGATCTAGAGATCTTTTAGTAAAACTGCAGTTCTGATTTTATGGTTGTGTTTTTCTTTTTTGTCTCCTGTTCTTTTCTGTGTTAGCTAACAAAAGAAAATGGGAAATAGGAAGAGACAACATGACACTATAGACAGAAGCACCATGCCGTCCCTCTGCAGCAAAGACCAAAAAAACTAAATAAAACATATGCAAATGTCAATCCTGGAACCCTAAGTGTCAAATGAAGGGATAAAGAACTCAATCAAGCACCTAATGGAAAGAAACTGACAGAGAACAGAGAACAAGGAAAGCTACAGAGTGGAAGTCCCCTACTAGCTAACATGGCATGGATTTGCCATCTTGAACTATAGCCACAAAGGAACCCAGACAGGGATTATGGGAAGGCAACTTTACAAATCTCCCAACAGGAGACAGAGCACTTGGTAACCAGAGGTACATACTTTCCCACCTCCCACCCTTATTCCCTGTATGAGGCCTCCACTGCTTTCCAATGGGCCATGATCCCTCTGCTGGAGAGACACCAGCTCACTGTCACCTGAGTCCCACCCCTCCCTCACTGGCCAGCTCCTTCAGGGCCACTTATTTTGTTATTTTTTGTTTGTTTGTTTCTTCTCTCTCCCTCTCTTCCTTCCTTTCTTTTCTCCCACCCAGCTAGCCCTGTGTTCCGTCCCTGCACCTTTTTGATGGGCTGTGCCACACTGCTCAGCTAGAGACCTACTGGCATGCCTTCCTCAGTTCCATGCCTCCCTCACTGGCTGGGTCCCTCAGTGCCATTTCTTTTTTCAATTTTTTTCTCTCTCCCTTCCTTCATTTCCTTTCTCCTGCCCACCTAGCCCCATACACTCCCCCTGCCCCTTCTCAATGGACAGTGTTGCACCACTCGGCTAGAGAAACAATGGCACACTGCCTCCCTGGGTCTGCGTTGCCCCCACCAGCTGGCTCCTTCAGTACCATACTTCTGTTTCTTTGTTTCTTCTCTTTCTATCCCTTCCTTCCTTTCCTATATCCCACCCACCAAGCACTGTGCACTGTCCCTGTTCCTTCTTGAAGGCCTTACCTCACCACTCAGTTAGAGAGCCAGTGGCACAAGGCCTCCCCGGGTCTACACTATCCCCACCAGCCAGCTCCCTCAGCACCATAATTTTTAGTTTGTTTGCTTTGTTCTTTTTTTCCTGTTTATTCTCTCTCTCTCTCTCTCCCTTCCTTCCTTCCTTTCTCCTGCCCACCTAGCCCTGTGTGCCACCCTAACTCCTTCTTGAAGGGCCATGCTACACTTTTTGGCTAGAGAGCCATAGGCAAACAGCCTCCCTCAGTCTGCACCACCAACCTGTCAGTGCCATTTTGTTTGTCTTTGTTTTCTTTTTTGTTGTTGTTATTGTTCCTTGTCTCTCTCTCCCTTCCTTCCTTTCCTTTCTCCCATCACCTAGCCCCATTCACCTCCCCCTCTTCTCAACCAGCTGCGCTGTACCACTCAGCTAGATAGCCTCTGGCACATGACCTCCCAGGGGCTGTGCCATCCCACAGGTCAGCTCTCTTAGCACCAGATTTTTTATTTTTCTTTATCTTTCCCTTCCTCCCTTTTCCTTCTCCCTCCCACCTAGGACCTGCACTGACTCTGCTCCTTCATGATAGGCCATGCCATGCCACCCAGTGAGAGAGACATCAGCTCACCACCACCACCATTCCACCCCAAGTCCAACAGCAGGCTCCATCAGCACCATATTTTTGTTTGTTTCTTCTCTCTCTTTTCTGTCCTTCCTTTCCTTTCTCCTACCCACGTAGCCCCTTCTTGACAGGCTGAGCTACACCTCTAGGCTAAAGAGCCACTGGCACATGGTCTCCTGGGTCTGCCCCACCACCACCCACCAAATACTACCACATCTCCACTTTTTTTTACTTTTTTCCTTCTTTTTTTATTCCGTTCCTCATTCTCCTTTCTCTCACCCACTTAGCTCCACACATTACATCCTCTCCCTTCCCTCCTGCCTATCTGCACCATGCACCAAGCACTGAAACCCCTAGTGACACCTGCATAGACCCCCAGACTCAGCCTCCCACTGCCCTCTGGTCCCAACCCATCAGCCCTAGTTTGTGCCACAAATGACCCAACCCCACCCCTCCCCTCTAACTGGACCTGTCCTGCTGCACCATAGCTAAAGAATCAGCCTGCCTACTGGGACAAGGTGGTGAGAAGTATTGTACCCACAGATGAGCAAGCAACAAAACACACCCAGCCTGCCTGCCCAGACATAGCCAAATAAAAGAAAAAAGCAATATGAAACAAATCTATAATCACTAAACAAAGAAAATAATTCATGAATGTCCCAGAGACAGCAGACAATATTAAAACATAAAAAGACAGGACAGGATGACTCCAGAAAATGACAAAAATAAAACATTAGATGACCTTCTAGTAGAAGAAAAGGCACTGGAAATATCTGATAGGGAATTCAAAAGTCTAATAATCAGGGCTCTCCAAGAGACTATGAAAGAGATAAAGGAAAATGCAGACAAAAATAAGGAAAAAATAAACAAAATCAGGGAAAATACAGACAAAAACAATAGAAGAATTCAGGAAAATAATACAGGAAAAATATGTCAAAATAAATAAATAACTAGAAATCATACAAAAACAGCAATTAGAAATCCAAAAGATAAACAACAAGATTTCAGAAATGGACAGAGCCATAGAAGATTTTAGGAGCAAATGGGAAACAATGGAAGACAGGATCAGTGAAATTGAAGACAAATCCTTGGTTAACACTTTGAGAAAAAATAAGAGAAAAAAATGAAGAAAAATTTTTAAAAACCTGAAAACGATATGAGCTACAATCAAAAGCAAAAATTTATGTGTGATTCAAATTGCAGAAAAGGGGGAGAAAACGGAAAATACAGAGAAAATCATTGAAGGTTTGCTGACAGAAAACTTCCCTAATATCATGAAAGATGAAAAGCTGACATCCAAGAAGCTCAACGAACCCCATATAGCATAGACTCTGAAAGAAATTCACCAAGACATTTCACAATCACTCTCGCCAAAGCAAAAACAAAGAAAGAATTCTGAGAGCAGCTCAAAAAAAAAAAAAACAAAAAAAAAAAAA
>NW_004444200.1:2020961-2056371 GCF_000243295.1 Trichechus manatus latirostris
AGAGGGAGTGGTTGAAAAAAAAAAAAAAAGAAGTCATAATCAAAGAGGAAACAATAAGACTAAACTCTGATTACCCAGCAGAAACCATGCAGGCAAGAAGGCAATGGGATGGCTTATATAAAACACTGAAAAACAAAGCCAATGAAGAATAATATATCCTACAAAATTATCCCTCAGATATGATGGCAAAATTGGGACACTTCTAGAAAACCATAAATTAAGAGAATATGTAAAAATCAAACTAAACTTACAAGAATTATTAAAAAGAGTCCTTCGATTTGAGAATGAACAACATCATACAACAACCCAAATCTAGAACACAGGAACACAACAGCCAGATATCAACTTAGACAATGACTCTCAAGGATAAAACAAAACTAAAAGATTTACAACAGGGAACCAGAGAGGTCAATCTGTAAACAACAACATTGTCAGAATAATAAAAGAGGGAATAAATGGTGTAAGTATAGAACTTTCAACTGGAGAGGAAGTCAAGGCAATATCAAATAATAAAAAGATGGGTTTAAACTTAAGAAAATGAGGTAAATTTCAAGGTAAACACAAAGAAAGTTAACAAAATTACTCATCAAAATAAAAAGAAAAACATAAATTGTCAGTAAACACAAAATCTACAAAATGAAAGAAAAGAAAAAAAATTCACAAAAAAGGAATTCAGCACAGAAGAGAAATAAGGAAAACATCAGCACCACCAAAAAGTGCTAAAAACTGACAACAATCAACTCACACCTATCAATAATCACACTGAATGTAAATGGCTTAAATACACCCATAAAAAGACAGAGAGTGACAGGATTAAAAAAAGTACCCATCTGCAAGAGACACACCTCAGAAACAAAGACATAAATATATTTAAAATCAAAGGATGAAAGACAATATATCAAGCAAACAGCAACAAAGAGCAAGAGTGGCAATACTAATTTCAGATAAAATAGACTTCGAAACAAAATCCACCATAAAAGACAAGGAAGGGCATTATATAATGATTAAAGGGACAATCCACCATGAGGATGTAACAGGAATAAATATCTATGCACCCAATGACAGGGCTCCAAAATACATAAAACAAACTCTAACAGCATTGAAAAGAGAAATTGACAGTTCCACAATAATAGTAGGAGACTTCAACACACGACTCTCAGGAAAGGACAGAACATCTAGAAAGAAACTCAGCAAAGATACAGAAGATCTAAAGGGCACAATAACCAACTTGACCTCATAGGCATATATAGAACACTCCATCCAACAGCAACAAAGTACACATTCTTTTCCAATGTACATGGAATGCTTTCCAGAATAGACCGCATCTTAGGCCACAAAGCAACCTCAAAAAAATCCAGAACACTGAGATAATACAGGACCATACCTCCAACCATACACAAAAACTAATTCAAAATGGATCAAAGACCTAAATATAAAACCAGAAACAAAGATTATAGAAGAAAAAATAAGGTCAACACTAGAAGCCCTAATACACAGTATAAACAGAATACAAACCATAACTAGCAAATACACAAACACCAGAAGATAAGTTAGATAACCAGAATCTTCTAAAAATTGAACATTTATGCTCATCAAAAGACTTCTTCAAAGGAGTAAAAAGAGAACCTACAGACTGGGAAAAAATTTTTGGCTATGAAAAATTCAACAAAGGTCTAATCTAAAATCTGTAGGAAAATCCAACACCTCTACAACAAAAAGACAAAAAATCCAATTAAAAAATGGGCAAAGGGTATGAACAGATGCTTCACCAAAGAAGACATTCAGGCAGCTAATAGACACATGAGGAAATGCTCATGATCACTAGCCATTAGAGAAATTCAAATCAAAATTACAATGAGATACCAACTTACCCTAACGTTACTGGCACACACACAAAAAGAAAAAAACAGAAAATAAATTTTGGAGAGGTTGTGGAGAGATTGGAACTCTTATGCACTGCTGGTAGGAATGGAAAATGTTACAACCATTTTGGAAAATGATATGGCACTTAAAAATCTAGAAATAGAAATAACATACTATCCAATAATTCCACACCTAGGAATATATCCTAGAGAAATAAGAGCCATCACACAAATAGACATATGCACAGCCATGTTCATTGCAGCATTATTCACAATAGCAGAAAGATGGAGACAACCTGGATGCTCATCAACAGATGAACGGATAAACAAACTATGGTAAATACACACGATGGAGTACTACATAACAATAAAGAACAATGATGAATCAGCAAAACATCTCACAGCATGGATGAATCTGGAGGGCATTGTGCTGAGTGAAATAAGTCAATCTCAAAAGGACAAATATTGTATGAGAACACTGTTATAATACTTATGAAAAGGTTTACACACAGAAAGAAACAATCTTTGACGGTTATGAGAGAGGGGAGGGATGGGGAGGGAAAAACACTAAGCAGACAATAGATAAGTGGTAACTTCGGTAAAGGTAAGACAGTACACAATACTGGGGAAGTCAGCACAACTTGACCAAGGTAATGTCACAGAAGTTTCATAGACACATCCAAACTCCTTGATGGACTGAATTATGGGACTGAAGGCTGGAGACCATGGTCTCCAGGGACATCTAGCTCAATTGGCAGAACTTAGTTTATAAAGAAAAAGTTCTACATTCTACTTTAGTGAGTAGTGTCTGGGCTCTTGAAAGCTTGTGAGTGGCTATCCAAGATACTCCACTGGTCCCACTCCATCTGGAACAAGGGAGAATGAAGAAAACCAAAGACACAAGGGAAAGATTTGTCTAAAGGACTTACGGACCACGGCTACCACATCCTCCATCAGACTGAGTCCTGCACAACTAGATGGTGCCTGGCTACCAACACTGACTCCTCTGATAGGGATCACAGTAGAGATTCCCAAAAAGAGCTGGAGAAAAATGTAGAATAAAATTGTAACTTACACAAAAAGAGCAGACTTCCTTGTCTGATAGAGACTGGAGAGACCCCAAGAGTATGGCCCCCAGATACCCTTTTATCTCAGTACTGAAGTCATTCCTGAGATTTACTTTTCAGCCGAAGATTAGACAGCTTCATAAAGCAAACAAGAATAGACATAACTCAACAACATATATGAGACTAAATGGCACACCAGCCCAGGGGCAAGGACAAGAAGGCAGGAGGGGACAGGAAGGCTGGACAAATGGAAATGGGGAACCCAAGGTCATGAAGGGGAAAGTGTTGACGTATCGGAGGTTGGCAACCAATGTCACAAAACAATGTGTGTATTAATTGTTTAATGAGAAACTAATCTGTGCTGTAAACCTTCATCTAAAGTACACACACACACAGAGTCAAAAAAGAAAATGGGAAATAATAACAAGAGTGACAAAAGCCTGCCATCTGAGACTCTTGTTGCCTACATGGTTCAAAACTTTGGCGCTGCTGCTGGTCAGTATTTAGAAAAATGGCACAATTACACTAAGGACAGTGAGGCTTAACTGTGGCCCTTATGGGGAAGTTTTGATTTGGCTAAAATATTATATTTGAGATGTGAACTAGAAAGTCAAGGGTCTTGTGTAAAGCAACCACGGTGGGAATTTTTTTATAATTGGTATTTTGATACATTTCGACCACAACATCATGACAAATTTACCTCCCTACAGAAAGTAGCATCTAAGCAAGCCGAACAAATTCAAACATTGCAAAAAGGGTTGGAAGGTAGTACAACATAGGACTTAAGTCAAATCACTGCTTTCCAATCTTTATCCAGATTTAGAGAATTCAGCTTTATCTGAAATGTCTTTTGCTAGGCCAGAAGATATTGGGCCCACTGTGCCCAATAAACAAAGGGCCGAAGGTGGGAACTCTGAAGTCTCCTTTCACCCATGGTCTAAGGCTGAACTTAGAACCATGGTAAAAGAGCTCCCTGATCCAAGGGAAAATCCCCACAAATTTAGTCACGAATTTAGGATATCAGCTTGGTCCCACTGATATCTATAATTTAATAAACATGTTGTTAGGTCCTGGTGATGCCTATCAGTGGTTGGAAGCAGCAGGAAAATGGGTAGCTCCTGAGAAAACTTTAAGTGTCCCTATAGGTGCCTCAGGTACAACTGCTAGAATAGAAGCCAAGAAATTAATAGCAGAACTTACAGACTGTGTGACAGTTAAGCTTGTGTGTCAGCTTGGCTTGGCCATGATTCTCAGTGGTTTGGCAGTCATATGATGTTGTGATCACCTCCATGATGGGATCGGCTATGAGTTACCAATCAGTTGAAAGGAAGTTTCCTTGGGCTTATGGCCTGCATCAAATATAAGTAGACATTCTGGCAAGGCTCATGGGCTTTGTGCTTGCAGTGGATCCTGCAGCTGGTTCCTGTTTGTCTGGCCTCCGGTTCTTGGGAGTTGAACTAGCAGCTTACCTGCGGTCATGCCTGTGGATCTTGGGATTCATGAATCTCTGCAGCCTGTGAGCAAGAGCCCTGCTCTCTGACGTGACAATCTTGGATTCACCACCTCCTGCAGCTACGTGAATCAGGAGAAGCCTCTATCCTGATCCACGGACTTGGGACATACCAGCCTCTACAACCACATGAGACATTTCCTTGATATAAATCTCTCTCTCTGTATATATATATATATATATATATATTTCACTGGTTTTGCTTCTCTAGAAAACTCAGCCTAAGGCATCTGGTACCAAGAGTGGTTCTAGAGAAACAAAATTGTAAGAATAAGTTTTCTAAATTTGTTCTGAAGTCTCGTTAGTCTTAAAGATGTTGATGACTCTGCTTCCAGTAGTAAAGATGGCACTGCTAATCCATGGCATGATGTAGCAATACAAATACAAAAAAAATCACCACCAATAACAGATCAGGTATTGGTGAAAGGAGAGGCTCTGGGTGATTGCATGTGTGATACCTTTCTACAATTTTGTCATAGTAAGAAGAATAAGGAACCTGGTTGGTTGGTTCTACTTTCGCTAGACAAACTGGTGAAAGAAAGAGATGTGTTCAGGGCTTCAGAGTCAAAGCTCAAGTGCTGCATAAACGACCTCAAAATTACTACTTGTGCTTTGTAACAAAGCCTTATTTCTGGTAGTAACAGAGCTGATATTGCCAAAAACCAAACCCAGAGTCTTATCGTAAGAATGGCTGAATTACAATGCCAGCTCATTTGCCAACCTCAAGATGTGTCTGAAGTTAAAGTGAGGGCATTGATTGGGAAGAAATGAGATCCTGAATCTTGGGATGGGGACATGTGTGCAGATAATCGAAAGTTGGAGACACTAAGCCCCTAAATTCCGTTGAATCACTCCTGCCAACAGAACCAGCCCTCTCACGCCCATCTGAAGAGATTATTCCATGTTTGTCTGCTAAACCAACCTCCCCAATAAAACCGTTATCCCATCCACCCTAGTGTAATAAGATTAACCCAGTTGCCTCTAAAAAGCCCCTGTCTGAGTAATTGCTTGGGGCTTCACCTGAGGCAGATACTTTACAAGACAGTGCTGAATGTTCTCAAAATACTTGCCCGTACAAATTTTGGCTTCTACACCTATAAAGTCCCAGCGAGTCCCAGAAGGTGAAGTACAAAGTGTGACACAGGAGGAGGTACACTACACTCCAAAAGAACTGCTTGACTTTTCTAATATGAACAAACAGAAACCGGGGACCATGTGTGGGAATGGCTATTAAGTGTGTAGGATAATGGTGCAAGGAACATAAAGATGGATCAGTATGAGTTTATTGCTATTGGCCTACTAAGCACAGATTCATTCAATGTTTCAGCTCGAGAAGTTACGAAAGGATCTAATAGCTTCTTTGGTTGGGTTGCTGAAGCATGGATTACACAGTGGCCTACATTAAATCAAGTTGAAGTACCAGACCTGCCTTGGTATACTGTAGAAGAAAGTATCCAAAGGCTTAGGGAAATTGGCATGCTAGGGTGGCTTCATCAGGTTAGACCCACAGACCCACACATGGAGTGCCCAGAGGACACAACTTTTACCACAACTGTGAGGAACAAATTTGTGAAGGGAGCCCCAGCCTCCTTGAAGACCGTTATGATTGCTATTTTATGTAAGTCAGATTTGACAGTGGGAACTGCTCTAAGTGAATTAAGACACCTAACTAAAATGGATCTGATTAGACCCCATGGTAGCAGGGGCCAAGTGACAGCACTCAGTTGACAGAGACAAGGTGGGTGTGGTTACAGTAATGGGCAGCAGAGTCAAAGCAGTAATCAGAATAGTCTGACTCTTATGGATATATGACTTTGGCTACTTAGTTATGCTGTCCCTAGCAGTGAAATAGGAAATCTACGAAATATTTACCTGATGTGTACAAGTGGATGAATTCTAGGTCAAATCAACAGCAGTCTAACTCAAATCACCATATAGTCATGGCCCCTCAATCAATTCCCAGACTTGATTGAGTTTACAGAGCCACAACCCCTTGAATGAAGGGGAGACTGGGTCCCCTTGACAAAGAACTCCAATACGCTGCCAAAAATTTATACTGTTAATCTTTCTTCCAGTCTTCCCCAAAGGGATCTACAATCTTTTATGAGATTGATTGTTTATTGGGGGAAAGGAAATAATCAGGCTTTTCAGGGATTCCTGGATACTAGCTCTGAACTGACACTAATTCCAGGAGAACTAAAATGTCACTGTAGCCCACCAGTCAGAGTGGGGCCATATGGAGGTCAGGTTATTAATGGAGTTATTAATGTTCATCCGACAGTAGGTCCGGTGGGTCTCCGAACTCATCCTGTAGTGATTCCCCCAGTTCCAAAATGCATAACTGGAATAGATATACTCAGCAACTGGCAGAACTCCCACTTACATTTGATCCCTGACAAATGGAGTAAGGGCTATTATGGTAGGAAAAGCCAAGTGGAAGTCATTAGAACTGCCCTGCATAGGAAAATAGTAAATCAAAAGCAATACCACATTCCTGGTGGGATTTCAGTGATTACTGCCACCATCAACGACTTGAAGGATGCATGGATGGTGATTCCCACCAAATCCCCATTCAACTCGTCTATTTGGCCTCTGCAAAAAAACAAACGCATCTTGGAGAAGGACAGTGGATTATCAAAAATTTAACCAAGTGGTGACTCCAATTGCAACTGCTATTCCAAATGTGGTTTCATTGCTTGAGCAAATTAATACATCTCCGTGTATCTGGTATGCAGCTATTGATCTGGTTTATGCCTTTTTCTCCATACTGGTTTCAAAGGACCACCAGAAGCAGTTTGCCTTCAGCTGGCAAAGCTAGCAACACACCCTCACTGTCCTACCTCAGGGATATATTAACTCTCAAACTCGATGTCATTATTGAGTCCACAGGGAACTTGACCACCTTTCCCTTCCACAAGACGTCACACTGGTCCATTACGTTGATGGCATTATGCTGATTGGACCTAATTAAAGAAGAAGTGTCAATGACTTTGAACTTATTGGTAAAACATTTGAGTGATAGAGGGTGCAAAATCAATCCCACAAAAATTCAGGCACCTTCCACCTCAGTGGAATTTCTAGGGGTCCAATGATGTGGGGCATGTTGACAAGTAAAAAGGAGGCACTATGCGTAGTGGGTCTGTTAGGATTTTGGAGGTAACATCCTCTTCATTTGGGTGTGGATACTCCGGCCTATTTATCAAGTGACTCAAAAACCTACAAGTTTTGCATGGGGCCCAGAACAAGAGAAGGCTCTGCAACAGGTTCAGGCTGCTGTGCAAGCTGCTCTGCCACCTGGGCCATATGACCCAGCTGACTCAATGGTGCTTGAAGTGTCAGTGGTAGATAGAAATGATGTTTGGAGTCTTTGGCAGGCCCCTATTGGTGAATCATAATGCAGACCGTAAGGATTTTGGAGCAAATCCCTGCCATCCTCTGCAGATAACTACTCTCCTTTTGAGAAACACCTTTTGGCTTGTTACTGGGCCTTAGGTGACTGAATGCTTAAGCATGGGCCACCAAGTCACCATATAACCTGAGCTGCCTATCATGAACTAGATGTTGTGTGACCCACAGAGTCATAAAATTGGACGTTCATAGCAGCACTCCATCATTAAATGAAAGTAGTACATATGAGATCGGGCCGAGCAGGACCTGAAGGTAAAAGTAAGTTGCATGAAGAAGTGGCCCAAATGCCCATGGTCTCCACTCTTGTCACATTACCTTCCACCTCCCAGTTTGAACCTATGGCCTCATGGGGAGTTCCTTATGATCGGTTGACTCAGGAAGAGAAAACTCATGCCTAGTTTAGAGACGGTTCTGAGAGATATGCAGGCACCACTCAAAAGTGGACAGCAGCAGCACTACCGCCCCTTTCTGGGACCTCCCTGAAGGACAGTGGTGAAGGGAAATCCTCCCAGCGGGCAGATCTTTGACCAGTGCACCTGGTTGTTCACTTTGGAACGAGAAAAGGCCAGATGTGCAACTGTATACTGACTCATGGGCTATGGTCAATGGTTTGGCTGGATGGTCAGGGACTTAGAAGGAACATGATTGGAAAATTGGAGACAAGGATTTATGGGGAAGAGGTGTGTGGATAGACCTCTCTGAATGGGCCAAAGTAGTGAAGATATTTGTGTCCCATCTGAATGCTCACCAAAGGGTGACCTCATCAGAGGAGTATTTTAACAATCTTTTGGATAGAATGATGCATTCTGTGGAAACCAGTCATCATTTTTCCTCAGCTACTCTTGCCATTGCTCAATGGGCTCATGAACAAGTGGCCATGGTGGCAAGGATGGAGGTTATGTATGGGCTTAGCACCATGAGTGCCCAATATGCCAGCAGCAGAGACCAACACTGAGTCGTAGATATGACAACATCCCTCGATGTGATCAGCCAGCAACCCGGTAGCAAGTTGATTACATTGGAATGCTTCCATCATGGAAAGGGCGGCATTTTGCTCTTACTAGAATAGATATTTACCCTGGATATGGACTTGCCTTCCTGCATGCAATGCCACTGCCAAAACAACCGTCCATGGACTAACAGAATGCCTTATCCACTGTTATGATATCCCATATGGTATCGCCTCAGATCAAGGGACTCATTTCACAGCAAATGAAGTGCAGCAATGGGCCCATGCTCCTGGAATTCACTGGTCTTGCCATGTTTCCCATCATCCTGAAGCAGCTGGTTTGGTACAACAGTGAAATGGGCTTCTAAAGACCCAATTAAGGTGCCAGCTAGGTAGCAATACCTTGCAGGGTTGGGGCAATGTTCTCTCTATATAGGAAGTTGTATATGTTCTAAACCAGCATCCAGTATATGGCGCTGTTTCTCCCATAGCCAGGATTCATGGGTCCAGGAATCAAAGGGTGGAACTTGGAGTGGCACTGCTCACTATTACCCCTAGTCATCCACTCGCAAGATTTTTACTTCCTGTACCTGCAACCTTATGCTCTGAGGGGGCTAGAGGTCTTAGTTCCAGAGGGAGGAATGTGCCTACCCGGAGATACATCACTGATTCCATTGAACTGGAAGCTAAGAATGCCACCTGGCCACTTGGGGCTCTTTATACCTCTGGATCAACAGGCAAAGGAGTTACCATACTGGCTTATGTAATTGATCCTGATTACCAGGAGGAAAATGGATTGATATTACATAATGGAGGTAAAGAAGAGTATTTCTGGAATGCAGGAGATTCCTTAGGGCGTCTCTTAGTACTACCATGCCCTGTAATTAAAGTCAATGTGATACTACAGCAACCCAATTCCAACATGATTACCAATGGCCCAGACCCTTCAGGAATGAAGGTTTCTGTTACCCCACCAGGCAAAGAACCAAGACCAGCTGAGGTACTTGCTGAGAGCAAAGGGAATACAGAATGGGTGGTGGAAGAATGTAGTTCTAAATACCAGTTTTGGCCACGTGACTAGTTGCAGAAACAAGGACTGTAATTGTTATGAATATTTCTGCTTTGTATGTGTGTATCAAATACTTCTGTTTTCTTTACTTAAAAAATATATAACGTAAACATGGCTAGTGCATTTTCAGTTGTATGCGTGAATTATGTTAGGTGCAAATATGACTTGATGATTTTCTTTATTCAGACATTATGTTTTAGGAGATGTGTACAGGTGCCAAGGTGTGGACTATGATGGTTAAGGTTGTGTATCAACTTGGCTGGGCCAAGATTCTCAGTGGTTTGGCAGTCATATCATGTTGTGCGATCTACGGTGGGATCTGCTGTGCAGAGCAGATCAGTTGGAAGGGAGTTTCCTTGGGTGTGTGGCCTACATCAACTATAAGTGAACATTCTGGCAAGGCTTGTGGGCTTTTTTTTTTTGTACTGGATCCTGCAGCTGGCTCCTGTTCTTCTGACCTCTGTTTCTTGGGACTTGAACTAGCAGCTTACCTGTGGTCTTGCCTGCCAACCTTGGGGTTCATCAATCTTCACAGCCTGTGAGCAAGAGCCCTGCTCTCTGACCTGCTGATCTTGGGTCCACCAGCCCCTGCAGCTGTGTGAATCAGAGAAGCCTCTATCCTGACCCATAGCCTTGGGATATTCCAGCCTCTACAACCACATGTGCCGTTTCCTTGTTATGTATCTTCCTATACTGGTTTTGCTTCTCTAGAGAACCCTGCCTAAGACAGATTGTGTCTTCAAAGTTTTACCCCAAAAAATCAGTTGGGTGAAAATACAAGCTCACAATGAAGAAAAAGATGAATCTATCTATAATTATAGAGATAGATTAACTAAAATGGTTATAGAATATTCAGGGTTAAAAATTACCGATAAAGGGGCTAAGGTCACTTTTAATTCACTGTTTGTAGGAGAACTGAATTCTGAATTAGCCCAAATGGTAAAAAGACACAATAAATTTGGGAAGTAATGATACTTCTGAATTAGCTACTTTAGCCTATAAATTAAACCAAACTATGATACAGCAAAAGAAAGAGGCTGAGCAAAAAAAACAAAGAAAAAATAATGGCTGTCCAGTTGCAGCAATCATAGAAACCTATGGGAGCAAAGCCAAATGAAGGGAATTCTCCCACAAATAATACTGCTCCCATGGTCTGTAACTATTGCAAGAAACCTGGTCACTTTAAAATGGATTGTTTTAAGCTTAAGAATAACCAAATGATGACTCCTTCAGTGCCACCTTTAGAAAAATCAATGTGGCAATCCTCTGGGGATCTTATAGAGGTTTTGGCAGCAGTCTCCTTGCCCCAACAGGGAGAAACAGTACTCCAAGTAAAAAGAGGAGCCTTATATCTTCCTTGTGGACAATGGTATGACATTGTCAGCAATCAACCCTGCAAGTTTGCAAAGGCCTCTTCCCCAGAGTACTCAGGCTTCCCATGTCATAGGGGTTTCCAACAAGGAACAAATTTTAACCAATTCTTTACCCATACCAGTTTCTTTAGGGCTAATAGAAGACTTCCACCCATTTTTACTAAGCTATAGTATTCCTGTAAATTTGTTAGGGTGTGATTTTCTTTCCACATGGAAATGCCATATTCAGTTTACAGGCACAAGGGATATATTAGTCAATTTCCCTGATGCTAAAAATGAAGATAAGACCGAGATGCCTAAGATAGAAGAAGCTTTTCGTTTATTTCAAGGTCTTTTGGTATCAGAGGACGAGGACACCCTGCCCTTAGAAAAAGAGACTCAAATTCTTATTCAAATACTGTCACAATTATGGGCTTCCTCGTCAGCCAATGTCAGCCACATTCTATCAGCTGAACCTATTAAAGTAAAAATAGACTCCACTAAGCCCTTACCTGAAGCAGCTCAATACCCTTTACAACCTGACACAAAGAAAGGATTGAAACCTACTTTCCAAGGTTTTTTAGAAAAGGGATTAATTGTTCCATGTACTAATTATTCCTTGTAATACCCCAGTATTTCAGTCAGAAAACCTAATACCCACCGTTGGCAATTTGTACAAGATCTTAGAGCTATTAACCACATTTTTATCCCTCAAATCCCTGTTGTTTCAAATCCACATTTGCTATTAGCTCAAATATCACCAGACACCACATGGTTTACAGTCACTGTCCTCAGTAGTGCTTTTTTCAGTATTCTGTTTCATCCAGACAGCCAATTTTTGCTTGCTTTTACATAGGATAATCAACAAAATTCTTGGACCATCATGTCCCAAGGATTCATTGAGAGCTCCACTTACTTTTCCCAGATTTTACATGCTGACTTGTTGCCTCTACAGTTTGAACATAAATCTGTGTTACTCCAGTATGTTGATGATCTTTTAGTCTGTTCTAACGCCAAGCAAGCAAACATACAGCATATTTTCTGTTATTACATCATCTGGCTGTTAGAAAGCATAAGGTGTCTAGGGAAAAATTACTGTTTTCTCTTCCATAAGTAAAATATCTTGGTCCTTTAATCTCAGCAGAAGGGATCTCAATTTACCCAAAATGAAAAAGAAGCTATCTTTTCTACTGCATACCTACAACAAAGAAACAGTTAAGGGGATTTTTAGGATTGTGTGGCTATTGTAGAGCTTGAATTCAAAATTTATCTTCATTAGTACAGCTTGTTTATGTATATCTGAAGAGTAATATCTTTGAATCTTTCGTGCTGTCTGTGGAAGCTGTGCAAGCCATAATTAAATTAAAAGTACCTCTAACTCACGCTCCAGTTCTTGGATTCCCTAACAATTCTTTAGATTTCTCTCTTTTGCTTTCTGAAAGACAAGGGAATGCCTTAGGAGTCTTAACTCAGAAGCATGGAGACAGAGACCTGTAGGTTACTATACTATTAGATCCAGTAGCCAGAGCTTATCCTCCATGTCTTTGAACAGTTGCAGCCACTGCCAAATTAGTAGAAACAATAGCTGATACAATATTGGGAAAAAATCTAGAGATATATGCTCCACATGTAGTTTCTGCCATCTTAAATTCTACTCTAACCCAACATCTTTCTGCTAGCTGACTAACTTCATATGAAGCTCTTCTTCTAGTTTCCCCCAACCTTAGATTACACACAGTAGGGACCTTAAATCCAGCTACCCTCATGCCTGATTCCAGTGATTATAACATTGATCATGGCTGTTTTAATTTAACAGATCAACTTTTACCTCCTAGAATACATATGCAAGGAATTCCAATCTCCAACCTTTCACTTGTGCTATTTGTAGATGGCTCCTATCTAAAACTGGAGCTTCTACTTCTAAGTGTCAAAGAGGATACATCGTCACTACCGCGGTAGAGGTATTGGAAAGCAGACCCTTGTCTGAGGTGACCTCGGCCCAACAAGCCAAGCTTATAGCCTTAACAAGGGCATGTAAATTTGTACAAGGCCAGTTGGTCAATATATACACTGATTCTCATTACATGTATGGAATAATTTTTGATTTTTGGAATGTTATGGAAACACGGGATTTTTAACTTCCTCAGCACAACCTGTAAAGAATGGTAGTTTAGTGGCTGATTTGCTGGAAGCTGTCTTATTATCTCCTGAAATAGCAGTAATAAAAATACAAGCTCATCAACTCAAATGGGCCCCCCAAACACAGGAAGTAAAAGAAAATAGATTGGCTGACAAAGTTGCTAAACCAGCTGCTCAGACCCCCATTCAGGAATATTTAGTGTCAACAACTGGGCAAAACAGGAGCTCAACTAATTTTAAGGGAATTAGCACAGATGCCCCAAAAGTTTAAGATAGAAGAATTAGAGGTCTTCTCACTTCTCTTGTTAACTCCCAATCAACATTCATAACTTACTCATGTTTTCAAACAGTAAAATAACATCAGCAGTTAGCTCCACAAGAATAGGTACTTAGTTGGGTCTCAAGAAAGTGTTATCTAGACGCCACCACCCAATTGTGGATTGAGCCTGGAAACAGACCAGTAATACCTCAAGGTCTCTACTTTACATGATTAACTTCTCTATTTGAAATCAAATCTATATGGGAGGAAGATCTTATTGCCTTTTTAGATCAAAGTTTCTGGGGAAATTTTAAGGCAGCAGCCCGTTATCTATACGAGGTAGGAAGTGGACTAGTGTCAGAATTTAGACTAATACTAATGGCTGGAGGAACCGAAAATAAAAGGTATCACCCCCCCCCATATACATTTTTTTTGGATGGGACCAATGTTAGATTTGTTATAATGGACAGAATACTCCATTACCTAAACCTCAGATTGAGGATCCAGGGAAAGAGAAGAAAAAAAACGGCATAGCCTGTCATTATATAAAAAAGCTGCCCCTTCCTCCGAACAAGATCAATGGAAAGCTGAAGGATGTCAGATAAACCAGCAAACAGGATTGTGGATGGGACCAAATAACATACTAATTTATCTTATTTTCTATAGTAATCATTGTATATTGAAAACAGGAGTGTTAAGTACATTAGGCTGAAGTTTGTGGTTTAGTCTGTTTAATCATAGCAATAATCCTGGTAGTCACTATATTTTATGTATTGGCTATTATTAATCTATATTACTATGGGTTTAGTTAAGATAACTCTGATCTTTTCCATATGTAACTTAACTTTAGCCTGGGAAGAAAATGCATTTGTAAAATTAACTCAATCAGTTGCTGGTGCAGGGGATTTAACTGATTGTTGGATATGTCGCGTAATCTTAAATCTATACAAGACAATTCAGATCCTTTAGCAATCCCAATATTAACCTATCATGTTATCGCTTCATCAACAACAAATTCTAGCTCTGTCCTAAAATGAGCAATAATGGTTAAATTGTGGCATCCCCCTAACATGCCATTTTTTCCAAATATGCCTTGTTTCAACCTCACAGGTATACAATGCCTCGTTATAGATTGTAAAGGATCAAACACAGTTAACCCCCAAGTTTCTTTTGTACAGGAAGGAGAATTAGGACTATATTTTATTTAATACTATCCTAAATCACCTAGGTATTATGATCATTGGTATCAGAATTGTTTCAAAACTTTAAATGAACCATATCTTAAATATAATAATCCTATTTATGATAATCCCTGTTCTAAGAATTATACTAAGTTAGAACTTATATTTGGAAGACTTCAAATATGTAATAACAACCTAGTTGAAACATGGCTAACACATGTAAATTTTTGTATTCCTGAGCCTTGTACCAATACTGTCATTTGTGCCCCTTATGGTTATGCGTTCCTATGTGGGGGGTTTAATTACAGTGGTTTAAATAACCCATTTCCTAGGGACAGTCCTTATGCATGGCCTATTTTGTGTGTAGATGGGTGGAGAATGCAAGGGCAACATACCTTAGGATCAATGCATGCCCACTTTGACATGTATTCCAAAAACACTAGTCAACATTGGATGCGCGATGTCAAACTAACTTCAATAACCAAGAGAAATATATGAAAATCTCATAGCAGAACAGCCAGGGTGGGGTTGATTATTTTTAAGAGCATTAGTTCTCTCATATAGTATAATAGAATTGGAAAAATCTTTACAAAACCTGTCTGCCACAATGGCATAAATAGCTGATAACGTTGCTGATGAATGTCAGCTCAACAAAAATTACCTTTTCTCGCAAAGGTGGTCTTGGGCAATTTGATTGCGTTAGACTTCTTATTGGCACAACAAGGTGGGGTATGTGGGGTAACCAATACATCCTGTTGCTCTTGGATAAATATTTCTGGAATTGTAGAACAAGATATCCATAAAATTAGACAGGAAGCTGATTGACTGCACTCTATTCTTCCATTACCATCCCCAGATTTATTTGGATGGCTACCCCAAGGGATAGGATCTGCAGCTTGCTCATTCCTGCAAGGCATTTTAATGATAATAATATTAATTGGCTTAATCTATATTTTGTTCAAATGTGTGGTTGCTGGAATTAATAAATGCCAGCACCCTAGAGCATGTTCAACTCCAAAACATATATTGATTCTGCCCCCTTCCACAATACAACTGATGGAGCTGTAAACCTCACCTGATGACTCTGGGGAAGAACCAGATAGTATCTGGTAAAAACCAGACTGTGAGTTTGAAGTGCCTGCCATGACCACTATCTAGACTCCAGCAAAGTCCAGGCATCATCTTGTGATCATCAGTGTACTTACTGTAAACAGCTATCAAAAGGAGGGATTCACAAAGAGTTAACCTAGCCACAGCAGGCCATAACCACAAAAGGCCAGCTTGTTTGTCAGAATCTATAGGACTTCAAGCAATAAGAAACTACATCAAAGGACTAGGACAGAATGCTCTAACTGGTTCAATGGACTGTGGACCTGCATACCAAAACTAAATAACAATTTATCCCAGGAAGCGAGTTAAAGATCTAGTCAATATCACAAGTAGCCCACATAACAAATTAAAAAAAAAATCATATGACAGACCTAGGACCCCTGAGCCAAGAGACCAAATTGTTAAGAAAAACAAGAAAAGGTCACCCCATCATGATCTTATTTCTTTGTCTTTACTTTAACCAATCATAGTCTGTAAGTAGTTTACTCAGAGGTATGTGTTCCAATGACTGTAAAGGGCATGTTGAATGACCATTACTCATAATGAATCAGCACCTGTCAAAATTGTATAAAAAGCATTTATAGATTGTACTTCTTCGAATTTTAGTCTGTTTATAGCCTGAGTGCTTGCAGCCAATTTTCCATTTTTATTTTCTGATATGTCACAATAAAAATCTCTTGGGTGAAAGTTATTTCACTGCAACAGATGTATGACATAGCCCAATTCTTCTTTTTAAAAAATCCCTTATGCATACATAAATTTGTTGTACACAGAAAGGTCTAGAAGGATTCACATTAAACCATTAACTATGCTTACCCTTACGGAGTAGAACTGGGAAGACAAGGATTTGCATTTGTTATTTCTGAATTTCTTCTATCCAGAAGCAGTAGAGTTCAGTGGAAGAACTCAGCCTGCCTAGATTTGTATTGAGCTCTGCTACTCACTCATCATGTGATCTTGGGAAATAAAATGATGGGATGGGGCAGGGGATGTGCTGTGGTCCCCAAATTTTGGGGAGGAACATTGTCAGAAAAATGCACATATATTCTTGTACGCAATTCTAGGGGAACACAGACTTTCTAAAGTTAATGTGAAAGTCAGAACCCCTGCGCAAAATGAGCACTCTACTTTTCCAAGTCCACAGCACAGGTTTTCGAGGCTTTTGGTAATAAATATAAAACTTCAAATTAATCTTACATAGTCCTAAACAAGCACAAGTGAGGTTACTGAGATTGAAGGGGAAGAGGAGGGCCTGGGATTTTACCTTCTCAGCCCCACATATCCCCCCATTTAACCCCTGAGATTTCTCGGAGTCCTAGAGGAAAACAGATCTTTTCTCCCCCAAGCTCTCAGGAGGGGGAGGTATCCTACCAGCCTTCCCCACTGAATCAGGCCCTCCCCCTCCTGGCTGGGTGGTCCTGACTCTCATCCATCTCCCTCCTGGCTGGGTGGTCCTGACTCTCAGCCCTCTCCTCAGATATTATGCAGGGAAAGAGCCAGATTTGTGAGTTCAGAGATAGCGTGAATTGAGAACATCAAACAAACAAACCAGTTGCCATCCAATCGATTCTGACTCATAGCAACCCTATAGGACAGAGTAGAACCGCCCCATAGCGTTTCCAAGGAGCGGCTAGTGGATTTGAACTGCCAACATTTGGTTAGCTCCTGAGCTCTTAACCACTGCTCTAACCAGGGCTACAAAGAGAGAAAGGAAGGCATTTATTTGGCTGTCTTTCCCAGGGTGAGGCATTTCAAGTGACCTCAGGCAAGCAAGCAGCAGGACTCCAGCATTCTGAACTTCTGCTGGGCCATGGCAGCTACAGCCTAACAGGAAGTCTGTCAGTTTGAAGGATTTGTGGATAGCTGATATCTAGGTTAACGCAAGGGTCTCAGATTTGGCTCTGTGTGTGTGTGTCAGCATCTCCACCGTCAAAAAAAAAAAAAACAAAACTCACTAAAGTTTGAACAAAAATTTTGTTCTGAGCAGTTATTCTATATGCATGTAGGGAGACCATCTTGATTCCAGAAAAAACAAATGGCTCAAAGAAGCTAAGTGCAATGGAGCTTATAAAGAGAAGAGGAGGGAGAAATATAGATCAACCATTAATATGATTGATTGAACCCTGCCTTTCCCCTTAACTGAGAGCGATTAATATCAGGTTACTTCTGGCATGGCTGCTAATAATTGACCCTCCATCCACCAGCAGCCAGGAGACTTTTTGAGATTTAAATTAGGAGGTAAAGGTTTGATGACTTACTTTTTCTAGCAGGATAAGACAAATTTACATTGCTATAGAGCAGTTTCTGACAGGCTTTTGCAGTTTGGGTCAGGCTTTTTATAGTTAATATTTGGTTTCATAGATTAAAAAAAAAACCTTAAAATCAAAGTAAGATGTCTGTTATTAATTTTCCTCTTCAACATCACTCAGAGCATGGGGTGGGAAAGAGGTCGCTGCTGCTGGGGAAGGTGTGGTGGGTGCAGAGAAGTACTGCTGAGAATTGTCAGTCTGAGTGGTTATCAGGCTTGGTATTGTTACCAAACACAATGGGTTTGCCGCTTGTACTCTCGTTAAGAATAAGAATTAAGCAGATTTAAAGCAAGGCATAGTTTACTACTCATGGTGAGTAAGGAGACAGGGGGATCCTCCCCAAAAGCACTCTCTGTCCAAACAAAGGCTGGGGGAGGGCAGTTTTATACCACGTGGGAAAGGGGAAGTCATACATATCCATTAACTTCAGATATATATGCAAAAAGGGGTCAGGGTAGGATTTGGCACGGAAGCGGCTGATGGACTTCTCACTTTGGAAATGGGCTTGGTCACCGTTCGATGATGTATGTCCAATGATTTTGCTTCCTAGGCAATACTTATTATGGGATGAGGCCATCTGACGATCAACCTGGTCTCTTACAACGCATGCCCAGGATTCCAGTTCTAATTGGCTGATCTGAAAGACAGCTATAAGCGGATAGAATAAAGCAAAGAACATTTGCACCATTCTTCTAGAAAAAAATTTTAACCAACATAACTTGTCGTTTAAGGCCTTTTTGTCCCTAACTGGTCTCAACTCCCCCCCCGAGAAATTCACACTCCTCATTCTTCAGGGGTTTAGGGATGGAGGTCTCTTCTTCTGAAGCTGTTTCCTGTTGATAAAGGATGAAGAGTTCTATTGATTAGAGGAGTGGAATTCTCTTGATGTCTGAGCTGAAGTACTGTATTTTCTATGCATCTCAAAAGGCCCTTCATAGGGTGGTTGTGTTTCTTCTTCATCTTGGCACGGAATGGGTTGGAATCCTTGAGCAACCATAATCTGAAGGTGAAATTTTTGAAGTCTGGAAGTAATGAATTTGACCAACAAGTTGAATAAACAGGGATCGAAGAGGAGCAATAGTAAAATAGTGACTAAGGGTCCCAGGAGAGGTAGGAACCATGTGACAGAGGGAAGCACATTTTTACTGCTTGACATATGCCTTGGGCTCCTGATTCCTAGTTAAACTTATGAAGCCACTCAGCCTGGTCAAGTAGATTTTGTGCTTTAATTTCTACCTGTCCTGTAGTATTGACATAGGTACAACAGCTAGTGTTGGTGACTGTGCAGACTACCCCCTGCTCGACCAGAAGGAAGTCCAGAACAATTCAATGGTCTAAGACTATTTCGGCCAGTGAATTTAGGGCTAGGTTGAGGGCTCTAATTCCTTCCCCTGAATCTTGGGCAACTGTCTCCATGATTGCAATGATGTTTGATATAACTGATCCCTGATACAGGAACCCAGCTGTCATTCCTGCAATGGTTCCAATGAGGGCTACTATCCCTGCTATTATTAGCCCTATTCCTCTTTCTACCCAATTAGGGACTCTATATATTTGAATGAGGTCTGGGTTGGGATGAGCAAACCCAATGTTACATATTCCATTTTCATGTAATGGCTTGATGCATGCTAGGCCGGTGTTGCCACAAGGGAACATCAATCCTTTTGGGAGACACACGTAGATAATACCTGTCAAACTGTTAAACAAACTAGTATGATTAAGGATCGGTTTTAGCCAGGACTTTTGAAGTGGTGATAGTGTAACATTGACTGCATTCAGTGGGTTGCAACCAGCGTAAGTTCCTAATGCGTATATTTTATTTTTGTTCCAGCTTTTATTGACCTTATTCCTGAAATTAGTAAGATTATCATTTATCTTTTGGAGTCATTGGGTTGTTGCCTCTCAGGGGCCGTTAATCATTGTGTGAAGAGAAAGGCATTCCCAGGACATTCCAGAGGCCTGTACTAGTTCAGGAACAAAATTGGTCCACATTAGCAAGTGCAAAATTTGGAAACAGGAGTTACTTTCATGAAGTACAGGTATGGGAGATACTTGAAATGGAGATATAGGAAGGGGTTGCTTTGCCCTGAAAGCTGTTCCAAAGGCTATCAAGTTAATGTCGTGTATGGGGGTGGACAGTACCCACGGGATCTGGGCTCCCTGTTCAACAGTTGTTGGGGTCTGATAACAGATCCAGTAATGTGTTAAATTGTTTCCTGAAGCAATAGCTTGGGAAGCATTAATAGCTGATGTTACAGGATGTTAAAGCTGAATGGGTTAATGGAACAGCTAAGCTTGCTGTGGCCATGTTAAGAAGGATAAGGAGTTTCCACCTAGGACTTCCCATGATAATACTAGGTGGTGATTTCTACCACACCTAGTGTCAGCACCAACTCATTAAAGCATGTACTAAGGCACATAAGTTGGTCCAAAAAGGGGAATCACACAGGCTGCAGCTAAAATAAAGATTAAGAGAATGGTCAGTGTGAAGACAACTCTCAATATTTCTTCTACACTTATTTTCATGATACTTATCTATGGATCCTTGTTCTGCCTTTTAAACAGCCACTTGAGGCTTTCAACTGGTTCACAGGTGTAGGAGTCTTGGCTTGTAGGGAGTTCATCAGGCTGTCCAGGTGGAGAAAAAGGCTTGACCCGGGACTGATGGACCCACGGAGTGACTCCTTCTAATCTGAGGGCAGAGGGGGTTGTTAATAATACTTGGTATCGTCCACCCATTTTTTAGTCAGTTGGTCTCCTGGGCTCCCTTCTCGGCAAGTCTTTAAAAGTACTAAGTCTCCTGGCAGGAAATTGAGTAAGTCACCTTTTGTAGATTCGGGGAGTATATGGTTGCCATATTCTTGGAATGATTTCTGTACTTCTCCCAGATTAATGATATATTTTAATGTTTGTTGTGTCTCTTGATCTAAAAGATCATTTACCTTTAGAAAAGGTCTTCCATAAGTCAATTCAAATGGGCTTAGCTTTACAGCTCCTCTGGGGGTGGCCCGTACCCTGATCAGAGCAATGGGTAACATTTTAATCCTGATTTCTTGAGTTTCTTGGCATAATTTTGCAAGGGTCACTTTTAGAATTTGGTTCATTCTCTCATCTTCTTCTGAGGACTGAGGTCTCCATGCTGAGTGGAGCGTATGTGTGATGTTTAAAGATTGGGATACACTCTGAGTTATTTTAGCCTTAAAGGCAAGGTCATTGTTGCTCTGGAGGGACCGAGGCAGGCCAAACCTGAGTATGATTTTTTTTAGAAGCCACTTGTATACTTCAGTAGCCTTCTCAGTCCTGGTAGGAAAGGCCTGTACCCATCCTGTGAAGATGTCTAAAAAACCAACAGGTATTTGAATCTAGGCACGGAGGCATCAGTGTAAAATCTATTTGTCAATCCTCCCCTGGGTATTTTCCCCAATATTGTACAGGCTTTATCAAGGCAGGAGGTATGGGGTGAGTATTTGGATTGTTTCTTAAACATATTTCACAGCTTTTAGAAACCTGTTGTATTATCGTTTTCAAGTTCCTTTCCTGTATTAAGAGTTTTAAGCTGAAGATGTAACGTCTCTTGACCATAATGACTGGGCTCATGGGCCACCTTAACCACGTTCCAGAGTTGGCTGTCAGGGATGTAGACCCTTTTATTTTCATTCCAATACCAACCATCAGTCTGCATCTCAAATCCCTGAGTTTCTGCATCTTGAATATCTTTTGAGCTGTACTGGGGTTTAAGGGTTGAAAGGCAAAAATCAGGAATGAGAGCCATCTGAATTACTGGGGACTGTACCTGAGTTATTTTCTCACCTACAGCATCTGCTTTGTTGTTACCCAGTGAAACTGGGGTGTTCTCTTTTTGATGTCCCCTACAGTGGACATCAGCAGTTTGTTGTACTGCCTCTAGAAGTTCCAAAATGAGACTACCATACTTAATGGGCGAGTTCTTTGAGCTTAAAAGCCCTCTTTCTTTCTAAATAGACCCATGAGCATGGATGATAGAGGAGTACTTAGAATCTGTCATATGTTAATTTTCTTGTCTTTTGCTAACTGTGGTGCTCAAGTGAGAGTGACAAGCTAGGCTTTTTTTGTGCAGAGGTTTGGGGAGGTAAAGGCTAGGCTTTTATAATCTCATGTAAACTCACTATGGCATATCCTGTTTTGCGAATACCTCCTTTTGCAAAACTGTTTCCATCAGTGAACCAATCCTCATCTGCATTCTCTAAAGGACTATCTTCAGATCAGGCCTGCTGGAAGAAACTTGGTCTATTTCAGTACAGTTATGGGCTAGCTCATGGTCTTTGGAGGTTGTAGCAGGCAAGAGTATGGCAAGATTTAAAACTTGACAAACCTTTAAAGTCACTTCAGGAGAATCTGACAGTATGGCCTGGTAATGGGTTATCCTGCCTCCTGAAAGCCAATTCCCTCCTTTAACATCTAAAACAGTCTGAACCTGATGGGCTGTCAGCACCTTCATAGGTTGTCCTAAAGTAAATTTGGATGTCTTTTCAACCAGGATTGTAGTGGTTGCAACTGTTTGCAAGTAGGCCAGCCAACCTCGTGTTAGTGGGTCTAATTGTTTAGAGAAATAGGCGACTGGCCTAGTAAGAGGGCCAGTCTGTTGGGTGGGTACTCCCAAGGCTTGTCCCTGTCTCTCATGAACATATAGTCTGAAAGGTTTCGTTAAGTCGGGAAGGCCTAATGCAGGGGCTCTATCTAACTCTAGTTTAATGGTTTCAAAGGCTGTTTGGCATTCTGGAGTCTATTCTAAGGATCAACTTTCTTCTGCTTTTAGAGATTCATATAAAGGTTTTGCTATTAGCCCCAAGTTGGGTATCCAGATTCTACAAAACCTGGTCATACCTAAGAAGCCTCGTAATTGTTTCCACGTAGTGGGAGCTGGAAGGGAAGTTATGACTAGCTTTCTCTCAGGCAGTAGTTGTTGGACACCAGGAGAAAGCTGAAACCCTAAATATTTCACTTCTTTTTGTGTAATCTGGGCCTTTTCGGGAGAAACCCTATAACCTCAATTTGCCAAATGATTCAGGGTCTCTTTAGTATTCTTGTCTGAGTTATCTTGGTCATCACTAGCTATCAATAAGTCATCTACATATTGAAGTAATATTCCTTTTTTCAGCTTTAAATCTCTAAGGTCTTTAGCCAAAGTTGAACCAAACAGGTGGGGAGAGTTTTTGAAACCCTGGGGAAGCACTGCCCATTTAAACTGGGTTCTTGCTCCAGTATCTTTGTCCTCGCATTCAAAAGCAAATAATTCTAGGGGATCAGGGTGCAAGGGTACACAAAAGAAAGGATCCTTTAAATTTAGTACAGTAAAGTAGGTAGCAGCAGTGGGTACTTGGGTACTTAGAGTATATGGGTTGGGGACCAGTGAGTGAATTGTTACTACAACCCAGTTCACTGCTCTTAAATCGTGCATAAAGCAGTATTCTCTATTAGGCTTCCTGACAGGTAAAATTCAAGCATTGTAAGGGGCCTGGCAAGGATCAATAAGTCCTTGTCTGTGGAGCTTTTCTAACACTGGTTTAATCCCAGCTCTTACCTCTGGCTTAAGTGGATATTGCTTGTGCCAAGGGAGAGAAGCTCCAGGTTTTAGTTCAACCAAGACAGGATTAGCATTGTTGGCCCTTCCTGGTTGGTTTACATTCCAAACTAATGGGTTCACTTTGGTTAAAATATACTGAAGGACATTAGATGTCCTTGGTGTAGAACCTCCTGTCTCAAGGAATTCTAGGAGTCCTGCCCCTTGACTTCTATTTCTACAGTGACTTGATCCCCAGAAAGAAAAACAGTAGCCCCTAATTTGGTTAATAGATCCCTACAAAGTAAAGGGACAGGACACTCAGGTACATATAGGAAAGAGTGAAATAGGATGCATGAACCTACCTCACAAGATAAAGGGAAAGTGAACTTCTTAGTCTGGGACTGTCCTGAGACTCCCGTTATCACACAATCTTAATTAGAAAGCTTACCAATAGGTTTGTTTTACAACAGAGTAGGCAGCTCTTGTATCAATTTTTCTACCTGCCACGTCAAAAGTAACCCAAGGTTTCGCAGGGGTGATGGAGATGGGATATCATCGTTTTGCAGGAGCCAGGCGGTCCTCTGGGCCTCTTCACTCAGAAAGCTGTGGCAACTGCAACTTGGGGATCATGATTAGGGTAGCGTCCTGGCCTTCCTGATTGAGGACCGTCTGGGCACTCCCATTTCCAGTGCCCCTCTTTTTTGCAATATTCACACTGTTGGGGCTCCAGATTTGCTGACGGTCCTGAAGGGTGGCTCTAATATCAGCCACTTACCTGTGATAGCCTGGGCCCCTGGGGGTTACTTCGAGGTGGCCCCTGAATAACTGTGGCCAACAACTGGGCCTTTCTTTCCATCCTCCTATCCTTTCTATCTTCTTCTACCTTATCTCTGTTGTTAAAAACCTTAGAGGCTTCCTCCACTAATTGGGCCAGTCTCTAACTTTTGAAGTTTCCTTCTAATATCTAGGGCACTCTGGATTACAAAATGCAGACCCAGCAGAAGGGCAGTCTCTGGCACCTCTGGATCTATGTTACTAAATTTTTTAAAGTTCTCGCAGCCTATCCTATAAGGCAGCAGGGTTCTCATCTTTTCCTTGGGTTATTTCTTTGATGTTTAAATAGTTAACTGGCTTATGGACACACTTTTTCATTCCCTCATCCACACAGGTTATAAAATGTTTAATTCTTGCCCAATCCAGTCGGTCCTGGTAATCCCACTGTGGATCAGTTCCAGGAAATGCCTCATCCCCTGGCTTCAAAATATTGTGTTTGAGGTTGGTGAGGACAAAGCTGTAAGCATGTCCTCTTGCCTGAGCTACTATTTTATTCTTCTCATCAGTAGAACAACAGGTGGTCAGAACTACTATCACATCCTACCAACTGAGAAGGAAGTTAAGACTAAGCTTAACAAATTCTTCTCTAAATTTCTCTGGGTCTTCTGAAAACTTACCCAGTTGCTCTTTACACACACTTTAAAACAGAAAAGGGGACTTGTACCCAGACGACCCCGCCCTGTCTATCTACCACCTCTCACAGGGGGTACAGCCCCCTGAGGTCTTTTTAGATTCTAGGAGGGGAAGATAAAAGTTGCAGGGATGGAGGACCATGGGGTAGAGGGAAGCTCATTGGGACTCATCATCAAAGAGGCTGTGGGTCCTAAATGAGGAGTGAGGGAAGGGGGAGCAGAAGGAATGTTGTAGATGGGATCAGAAACAGTGGGGGAAGGGGAGCTGGGAGGGAGGTATGCTGGAGGTTCAGGCAGAGACATTGGTGGGGTCAGTGCCAGACCTCGATTCAAGAGGGGATCCTCCAAAAGATCTGGCTCCCCAGATTCCTTTGGAGACTTTTTAGATTGAACATCAGTAGCTAGAGCTACGTGGGTCAATTTGCATTTTGTTTGTGGCCCCTTTTTCTGGTAGAGGGCCATAAAGGCCGGTACGTAGGGGGTTTCATCTCATTTTTCTTCCCTCTTGCAAAATAAGTCTAGCTGGAAAATAGTATTAAAATTCAGAGATCCAAACAAAGGCTGTTTCTCCTGGTCACCAAGTGTATACTGAGGCCAGGCAGTGTGACAGAAAAACATAAGTTTCTTTTTCTTTACTTGATCTTAAGAAAAAAAATGCCAATGTTTAAGAATGCACCCTAGGGGTGAATCTCCTGGTATGCTTTCCTGATTTCCCATTCTGTCCAGTTAACTGTTCCCAAGAACCTAGCTTTTTTATGGATAGTTAATACCACCAGCTTTTTCTTCCTACTCCAATATGAATTCATTGTCTCTCACACTGCAGTCTAGAGTTTTCCCACCTTCTGAAGAAACCCTATTTTTGAAATCTTAACACTCCATCCAGAGCATTCCTTGTATTGTGATCCAAATCCCAGTCTAGACTGAAAATCCGCTCTCTTCATGTATCTCTTTCTTTAGCCCAATCAATAAACCCCCAGGGGTCTCTATAGGTATGCTCTAATTCAACCTGAATTTCTTTCCACCAATCAATTTCCATATACTATACACATCAGACAGACAAACAGACGGACAGAGCGCTCACACCAGACATGCCAGAGTGGGAAAGGGGAACGAAGACGATCTTAGTGAGATTCAACCCTTACTTCAATCTTCCAGATACTCTCTATTCCCAAAACTAGATGGAAGGACTTCTAACCTCACTCTCTCAATCAGGTGCCAATCGGAGAAATTTCAAATCCACTCCTCAGAGCCAGGCCAGGCTGGAGGGGTTTCAATCTCTCAATCTGAATAGAGACGTCTATGCCAACCACCTAGATTCAGGGTGCACCCACCAGAAACAGACAACCCGGGAAACACACACACACACACACACACCCACAATTCTATGCCTTTCTTTCGAGCCAAATTGAAAGTAAACTCTCAGAGTTCCAACTTACCAAGCCCAAGGGGGTACTGAACAAGAAGAGTTCAGGTGGCCACTAGCCCGTCCAGGAAAGTTCTGTTCGCTCCGATAGTTAACTCGGGGAGGACCCCAAGTAGGGTGACAACTGGGGTGCCAGGAAATTTGTTACCAAACTCAGTAGGTTTGCCGCTTGTACTCTCGTTAAGAATGGAGAGTCAAGCGGATTTAAAGCAAGGAGAGGAAGGGGAATCCTCCCCGAAAGCACTCTCTCTCCAAACAAAGGGATGGGGGTGCAGTTTTATATCACGTAGGAAAGCGGAAGTCATACATATCCATCAACTTCATATATATTCAAAAAAGGGGTCGGGGTAGCATTCTGGCATGGAAGTGGCTGATGGACGTCTCGCTTTGGAAATGGGCTTGGTCACCGCTCAGCGATGTATGTCCGGTGATTTTGGTTCCTAAGCAACACTTAATGGGATGAGGCTATCTGATGGTAGTCCTGGTCTCTTACTGCGCATGCCCAGGATTCTAGTTCTAATTGGCTAACTGAAAGACAGCTACAAATTTACAAATTAGGAAGAAGAAAACAACATTTGCACTATTCTTCTTCTAGAAAAAATTTTTAACTGACATAACTTGTCATTTAAGGCCTTTTCTGTCTTTAGCTGGTCTCAATTTTGAAGTGCACATTGTTTGGAGTGCCTTTGCAACCTACATCTTATTCTTTGAAATTGCCCACACTCTCCTGCCCATACCGCATGCTGTACTGGTAGACCTGGATGGCCATGTTCATACCCAATACCTTCACCACTCTGGCCACAGTTAATTAGCTAAATGTGATCACCTGACTCAGGATGCAATCTATCCTTTGGACGCACTAAGACAATCAGACTTTGAGTCCTGGAGAATGGGAACTGGTACAGTGAGCTAGTGGTTCAGTTAAATGAGGGTGAACAGCTAAACAAGAGTCCAGTCAGGACTGGAGGGGGCTGAGCAGCCCCAAGCCATAGCCCCAGCCAAGCCCACACAATAGTAATGAAGGGAGCCATCAGCAGAGAGAAAAGGCCACACACAGAAAGGGATGGAATCAATAGTCCTCACATAGACTCAGAGAGAGGGAAGCTGCAGGATGCTGGTAGTCCTGCCCAGTTTTCTATCAAATTCTCCATGTATGTTCATATCAACTTCTGTTAGATAAGTGGCTACACTCATCACACCAGCATCAACTCTGGTCTCTTGAATATTTTTGCACTGCCCTTGTACATAAAACAGAGTTCTTTCCTGGAAATAAAATAAGATTTATTTCATGAGCTAAATGTCTATCTTTTAGTATATCTCCTAAGTAGTTTAAAAGGAAAATTAATTTGAGGAAAGGGAGAAAAGAAAGGAAGAAATATTTCCTTTATGTCTTCAGGTCATTGATTCTAGCTGGCCCCTGGGTATGAATGAGCAGACATGATTCTTTCTCCACTCCTGCTACTTTTGAGTGAAGAATCTGATCTATGTCCTGATTTTGAAAGCAGCGTATTATTTCACTTGTTGTGTGCTGTTGAGTAACTTCCAACTCATAGCAACCCTATAGGACAGAGTAGAACTGCCCCATTACTTCACTAATAGAAACTTAATTTCCTGGCCCCTTAAATTTGTGAATCCCCCTAATAAATACATGGTGAGTAAATAAATATTAAAGAATAATGATATAAAGTTATGAACCTACCCAGGAAACCCACATGTCTCAGTTGGGCTGTGTCAGGCTCAGGAAAAGTCTGAATAATTTTAAGCTGCTACTAAAATTTGGTATGGTCGTAACAGGACTGGTCCGTGTCTCTCTCGGCACAGCTGTAGAGACACCAAGTGGGTGAAAGCAAAAGAAGCAGCTTTATTTTGTTGCCCAAATAAGGGAGCACACTGAGACTCGTGTCACCAAGGTGGCTCCCTGAACAATGACTCAGGCGGTTTGTATGGGTAAAGTAAATCGGGTCTGGGGTCTTCAGAAATGCCTTAAGGAGAGGTCAGGTTGCTGATTGGCTTGGCCCAGAAAGGTGGTCCCAGGGCAGTCCAGTCTTCTGCGCCTGCTTAGTCTGGAAGGGGGGGCCCACAAAGATGGCATTTTGCCCACTTTCAAGGCATAGACAGTGGTGTGTTTTTCAGCCTCTGACGTCAATAGGTCAACTAAAGGACATGATTGCTGGTACTGTGCGTGTCAGGTGTGCCAAATCTGGTTCTTGCCAGTTTTAGCTGGGTCATGCAACCCCAGTATCTTGTTTTTCTCAACTGAGCTGGAAACAGGAAACATACCTAGTAAGGAGATAGCTTGAAGACAGGGAGTTAGTTCCTATACCACCTAAGATAGTTGGCACAACTCCTTACCTATTCAAGATGGCTAGTGTGCTGCCTGTCTCATGGTGGTGACTGATTGGTAGACCACCCCACCAAGAAATCATTCTCTGTCAATAAAAAGAATAAGCCATGTATCCATAGATATAAATTTTCAGCCCGTGTGGTCCAATGGGGAGGAATACAGCAGAGACATAAAGTCAGATGGCTGTTTCTCAGGAAGTAAACCCATAACATTTTCAAAAGGGAAAATCTTGCTGTTCTGAATCAGGCCTTTGCATTACATTTGATGTAGAACATTCTTCCCTCAACCCAACAGTCACTATACTTCTCTAGCAACATCAGGCAGCCACAGTATTTGCCCCAGTACCATGGAAATCGTGATTCCAAACTCTGAAGCAAACTGGCTAATCGTAAGGCCTGGGGATTAAAGGTTCTGTTAATTTAATTTTCCCAGTTATTTGAATGATAATAAGATGATTTAAGACTCTTACTTCTTTGGCCTCATGGGCAAAGTCTTAGTCTTTTAAGTGCATGTCCTTTTCCAATACAACCCTCCCCTCCTTTTCTTATTATATATTAATCTCCTGTGCAAGCCCATCCATCCCCAGGTCTTGTTTTCCCAAATCCTTCCAGGTCAAGGGATGATTACAGTGAATATAGTATGCAGATGACATAGCTAAACCTTGGGCCAAGTGATTTCTTAGTAGGGCTAGGGCAAATAGGTAATAAAATTTCCTTAGGAGTGTATATCAAATGTACCCAGGCAACGTTTGAAAAACCAAAGTCCCATCTTATTCATGAGCTGCAGGAGCAAAAAATAAGGGCAAGAAACATTTCCATAGCCTGTCGGTTCCACGATCATCTAACTTCAGTGGCTTTATCCTCGTTTCATTTCTTATATGCATTCCACTTCATTGCCATACTTCCTGCAACATCACTTGAAAATGGTACTCTACAATATAAATTCTGTAACTCAACAAATATTTACCTAGTATCTACTATATACAAATCACTGCTACAGGCAATGGATATACAATAGTGAGTAAAACAGTGATGCTTACAATTCATTGGACCATTTAACATTTAAATGCATTGCATTTAAAGTAAAAAGGTAGAGAATGTTCAGGGTATCCAGAAACACAGAGAGGGTATTCTCCTATCCCTGACTTGAAGGGTTAAATAAGACTCTGTGTAGTCAGGTCTCCCAGTCTGAATATTATAGGTATTAACCAGGTAAGACGGGGGAGGAGGAATGTTGCAAGAGAGTAGAACTCATTTATGGAAATGAGAGTGAAAATCTGAGAGGTGGAGATGAACTTGTAAAGGTGAATGGGGTCAAATAACTTGATATTAAATATTATAAAATAGAGGACTTTGGGGTAAAGATACATCATGCAAGGGCTTTAAGTAGGTTGGAGATATAATCATATTGGCCTTTTGGAAAGATTGTTCTCATGGTGATGTGTAGAATGGATTGAGACATAGAAAATGCTTCTAAGGAAAATATTTTGATAATCTAAGTGAGAGATGGTAGTAGCCTGTATCAGGGAAATGTCAATTGAGATGAAGCAGTGGGTAAACATCAGATATGTAAGATATAGGTTCAGCACCATGCTTTCAAGTTTCAACCATATAGTGGTATACATTAGAATAATCACGATTATTTTAAAATCCCTATCTGATAAATGCAAAGTCTGTGTCATATCTGAGTTTGGTTCTGATGCTTGCTTTGTCTCTTCAGACGGTGTTTTTGGCCTTTAAGCATGTTGAAAGCTGGACATGATGTATTGGGCAATAGGAACTGAGGAAATTTATCTTTTAATGTCAGGTTTTGTTTTAATCTGGCAAGGAGATGGGCTGTGTTTAATGTTTGCTTCAGTTTCCTCTAATTTCCTTGTTTTTCTCTTCCCTGATGTATTTTGTTTTCCCTAAGAACTCTTTCTTAATTAGAGTCTGTCCTTGCACCTCTCCGAATTGTAACCCATTATTATTTTACTGGAATCCTCTTGATGAGGTGGTAACGTATTAGAGAAGGGAAAAGTTCTACAAGCTTATAATTAAATCTGTTATTTACTGGGCCTGATTGCTTCAGAAATGTTTCTTAGCCTTTTTTTTTTTTTTTCTTTTTTTCTCCTCTTAGGTGAGACAGGCAGGCTAGACGGATTGTTGTAGTTGTTGCCAGGAACCATCAAGTCAATTTTCAACTCATAGAAACCCCATGCAACAGAGTAGAATGGCCCCACAGGGTTTTCTAGACTGTAATCTTTATGGGAACAGATTACCATGCCTTTTCTCCCATGGGTCAGCTGGGTGGATTGGAACCACCAACCTTTTGTTTAGCAGCAGAGCACTTAACTTTTGTGTCACCAGGGCTCCTTTAGAAGGGGCTAGAGTTGCCTTTGGAGCCCTGGTGGTGAAGTGGTTAAGAGCTCAGGCTGCTAATCAAAAGGTTGGCAGTTTGAACCCACCAGCTGCTCCTTGGAAACTCTATAGGGTAGTTCTACTCTGTCCTGTAGGGTCACTATGAGTCAGAATTGACTCAACAGAACACAACAACAACAGCAGAATTGCCTTTACCATAGGTCAGATAAGACTCTGATAAAGGATTCTGCATTACAAGTGTTACTGAACCCTGGAAGTTGGGTCCTTGCCCGGTGCGCTCAGACTTGCCAATTATCTGGACACTGGTCTTTGATAAAGTAACTTTATTGCAATGCAAACAGCAAGGAGTCAGAAGGAAGTTTCTCCGACCCGGCTCCCTAATCTATGGGGAAGCAGGGCTTATATGTGATTTGAGCAGCAAGATGGCGGCTGCACAGGTGTACTGGGGAGGGAAAATTCTAGAAGGTGGCCAGGAAACAGGAGGTGACGTGGTTCTTCTCAGACCTCTTGCTTCGAAATAGGGTCCAGGTGATGGTTTCTCCTTCTGATTCATTCCTTCTGTTGCCGTGTCCTTTGTTGAGGTCAATTAGTGGTCACATCTGGCCCTTCTGCACATGCAGTGTGGGCAAAATCTGGCTTGGGCTAGTTTAAGGACTAATGGAAATTTACTGGCATTAGTAGGGTCAGGTTACACAAGGCTTGGAGAACAGAATCCTTTGGGCTTCTTTAAAAATGGTTACTTTTCTCCTTCCCCTGACTGAAACACAAGTGGATTTTTCTTCAGTCTTCACTGTGAGAACCTGGTTGAGTTTATGGAGGTAAAACCCACAGAAGTGTGGGGCCCTTTGGTGACTGGATGCACAGGTATTTTTAACTCTCAAGCTAGTTCACACTCAGCCTCCAGCAATTTGAAAAGGCCAACCACTTAAGTGTTCCTGAGTTACAGTCTCAAGCAGTTTCAGCAGCTTCTGCTAAAGATAAACTAATCTCAGCTGTCATTCTCTGTATTCTCCTGTCTCTCCAGATTTTGAGGTGGTGCTTTGCCCTGTGACCTAAATTCTGTGGTGGATCTAAGAAAATCATTGATTTTTAGTTTTTTTAAAGCTCTTGTGAGAATGGGAATGAGGCCTTCAAACTTCTTACATATCCGATTTAAAATCATAAGTTTAGTCTAGGCTTTGTGTGTGTGTGTGTACCATAAAACATGCATAACATAAAATTCACAATTTTAACAATTTAAAAGTATACAACTGCTAGGTGTTTCATACACTCACAGTGTTGTACAACCATCACCACTGTGTAGTTCAGAAACATATTCATCACCTCAAAAGGAAACCAGTGCCCATTAAGCAGTCACTCCCCATTCTCTCCTCCTCAACAACTGACAATCAATAATCTTCTTTCAGTCTTTATGGATTTTCCTATTCTGGATATTTCATAAATATAGAATCATACAACATGTGGCCTTTTGTGTCTGGCTTCTTTCGTTTTTGATCCCATCAGCCTTCACTCCTTGAAAGAGCTTCCCCAATCTCCTTCTCCCACATATTTGATATCATGTCTACTAGCTTCTCTCTAGCAGTCTAAAAACAATCTTCAAATATCTTTAGGGGAAAACCAAAAGACACCAAACACATTGCCGTCAAGTCGGTTTTGACTCAAAGCAGCCATATAAGACAGAGAAGAACAGCCCCATAAGGTTTCCAAGGAGTGCCTGGTGGATACGAACTACTGACCACCAGGGTTTCCTCTCAGGGTAAAGAAACCATTATTATCCTGACTCAAACTGACTACTTCACTCTCTCCCACCCTTTTTTATTTCTCGTGAAATCTTACTCAAGGAGGCAAAATAATGACTCTCATAGATGTCCCAGCCCTAATCCCCAGAACCTGTTAATATGAACCTGTTATGATACATGGCAAAGGGTAGTTAATGTTGCATATAGGATTAAGTTGCTAATGAGCTGAACTTAAAATGGGAAAATTACCCTCAAATGCTCTGATAGGCCCAATGTAATCACAGCCTCCTTAAAAGTAGAAGTGGTAGGAAGAGGAAGAGTCAGTATCAAAGTGATGCGATGTGAGAAGACCTAGACCAGCTGTTGCTGGCATTAAGATGGAGGAAGAAGACAATGAGTCAAAGAATAGCTCTAGAATCTGGAAAGAGCAAGGAAACTGATTTTCTTCTCTAGAACCTTCAAGAAAGAACATAGTCCTGCAGACACCTTGATTTTAGTCCAGTGAAACCCGTTTTGGATTTCTGCATTGCAGAACTGTAAGATAATAAATTTGCATTCATTTCAACGACCATACTTGCGGTAATTTGTTACAGCAGTCACAGAAAATTTATGTACTCATCTCCTATTTACTCTTTAAATGTCATTACTCATTAATGTAAATCGAAACCACAATATGAAGCCACTTCATACCCACTAGGATGGTTATAATCAAAAACACAGACAATAGCAAGTTCTGGGAAGGATGAGGAAAAGTTAGAATACTCATATAATGCTGGTGGAAATCTAAAATGGTGAAGGTACTTTGGAATTCAGCTTTGCAGTTTTTAAACATGTCAAATATAGAGTTACCATATGATCCAGCAATTCCACTCCTAGGTATATATGCAAGAAAAATGAAAACATGTCAACAAAAATGTATACATGAATGTTCATAGAAGTAATATTCATAAGTGAAAATGTAGAAAATAAGCGGTCATAACTGGTAAATGGATTAAAAAAAATTGTCACGGGGCTGACAAAACTCACACTCTGTTAAAAGTGAAAGCAAAGAGATTTATTTGAGGAATAGAACAGCCAGGTTGGGACGCACAGTGCAATGTGAGATTACAAAGTGTTCCAACATGCTAAGGGAGAAAAGTGGGAAAGGAAGAACATGACCCCAACCATAGGGCTTGGGATTGCCTGTCATTACAAGACAATAGCAAGTTAAAATTCTACAAGGTTAGCTAATTTATTTTCTAATGTAGACTTCTTGGAGCCAACCTAGCAAAAAATTTTCTGAAATATCTACATACGTTCTTTCTGGAACATGCTGCATAAACATTCTCTTGAGATCATCTCAACAAACATTCCCTTGACAAATATTTTTTCACAAACCCCCTGTTGTTTGATGAGGGTGGTTAAAGTTCTACAAGAAGTTACATGTTACTAAGGCTCTAAATCACAGGTTCTATTCTTACAGTGGCAGAGAAGAAGGCTTAGGGCAAGCTAAAGTTTGATTAAAGATGGGGTTCAGCCTACACTGGGGTCACCTACCTCAGTTATGTCAAGCACCTCAATTTTTGAATGTCCTTTCACAATTGTATTCATACAATGGAGTATTATTCAGGAGTATAAAGAACTAATTTGCTGATACATGCTACAACATGGATACATCTTGAAACCTTTAAGCTAAGTGCAAGAAATAAGTCCAAAAGATCACATACTGTATGAATCAATTTATAGAAATATTCATAATTGGAAAAATCATAGATTCAGAAAGTAGATCAGTAATTGACTAGGGATGAGGAGGAGGTACTGGGGGGAAATGGGAATGATTGCTGTGATGGTTAAGGTTGTGTGTCAACTTGGCTGGGCCATGATTCTCAGTGGTTTAGTGGTTACAATGTAGTTTGACAGTTATGTAATGAGATTCCATAATGAGGTCTGAAGTAATATAATCAGTTCCATAATGAGATCTGTTATTAGCAGCCAATCAGTCGAAAGAGAGTTTACTTGGGGGTGTGGCCTGCATCCAATATAGGTGGACTTTCTGGCAAAGCTCAATGGCTTTTGCTTGCTTTGGATCCTGTAGCTGGCTCTTGTTCATCTGACCCCCGGTTCTTGGTACCTGAACTAGCAACTTACCTGCCGGTCTATGGATTCATCAACCTCTGCAGTCTGTGAGCCAGTGGCCTGCCATCTGAACTTCCAATCTTGTGTTCACTAGCCCCTGCAGCTCATGAGTCAGGAGAAGCCTCCAGCCTGACCCATAGACTTGGGACTTCCCAGCCTCTACAATCATGTGAGTCATTTCCTTGACAGAAATCTCTTTATATATA
>NW_004444200.1:2056471-2071390 GCF_000243295.1 Trichechus manatus latirostris
ATATATACATATATATATATATACATATATATACACTTCACTGGTTTTGCTGTTCTAGGGAACCCAGCCTAAGACATTTGGTTCTGACAGTGGTTCTAGTGAAACAAAATTGTAAGGATGAGTTTTCTAAATTGGTTCTAAATTCTGGTTAGTCTTAAAGATGTTGTGACTCTGCTTCCAGTAGTAAAGAGTGCACTGCTAACTCATGGCATGAGGTGGCAATAGAAATATGCAAAATATCACCACTAATAGATCATGTATTGGTGAAGGACAAGGCTCTGGGTGACTGCATGTTTGATACCTTTCTACAATTTTGTCAGAATGATAAGTATAAGGAAGCTAGTTGGTTGGTCGTACTTTTGCTAGACAAAATTGTGACAGAAAGAGATGAGATCCAGGCTTCAGAGTCACAGCTCAAGTGCTGCATAAACTACCTCAAAGTTACCACTCGTAGAGTGAAAGCAAAACTTATTTCTTGTAGTAAGAGAGCTGATATTGCAAAAAACCAGACCCAGAGTCTTATCATAAGAGTGGCTGAATTATAACACCAATTGAATTCCCAACCTCAAATGTGTCTGAAGTTAAAGTGAGAACATTGATTGGGAAGAAACTGGATCCTGAAACTTGGGATGGGGATACACAGACAGATAATCAGAAAGCTGGGGATACTGAGTCCCTAAATTCCATTGAATCACTCCTGCCAACAGAAACAGCCCTCTCACTCCCATCTGAAGAGATAACTCCATCTTTGATAAGCCACCTTTCCCAGTAAAACCATTAACCCCACACCCCCATATGGTGGGATTAACCCAGCTGTGTCTGAAGAGTCTTAGTCTGAGTCATCTCCTGGGGAGGCATCTGAGTCTGCCTGGAGCATTGCTGTAGCAGATGCCTTACAATACCTTGCTGAATGTTCTCAGAACACATCCCCATCACCCATTTTTGCTTCTAGACCTACAACTAGACTTAAGTCCCAACAAGTACCAAAAGATGAAGTACAAAGCTTGACCCAGAAGGAGGTAAGTTACACTCCAAAAAAACTGCTCCACTTTTCTAATATGTGCAAACAGAAACCTGGAGAATATGTGTGGGAATAGCTATTAAGGACATGAAGTAATGGTGTAAGGAACATAAAGATGGATCAGTCTGAGTTTATTGATATGGGCCCACTAAACACAGATACCTCATTCAATGTTTCAGCTCGAAGTTAGGAAAGGATCTAATAGTTTATTTGTTTGGTTCTTTGAGGCATGGATTATGCAGTGGCCCACACTAAATCAAGTTGAAGTGCCAGACTTGCCTTGGTATATACTGTACAAGAAGGAATACAAAGGCTTAAGCAATTGGCAGGCTACACCCACATACCCACACATGGAGTGCCCAGAGGATACGCCTTTTACCACAACTGTGAGGAAAAAAATTTGTAAAAGGAGCCCCAGCGTCCTTCAAGACTGCTGTGATTGCTGTTTTATGTAAGTCAGATTTGACAGTGGGAACTGCCCTTACTGAATTAAGACACCTAACTGCAATGAGGTTGATTGGACCCCACGGTGGTAGGGGGCAAGTGTCGGCACTCAATCAAGAAAGACAAGGTAGGGGTGGTTACAGTAATGGTCAGCAGAGTCAAAGCAGTAATCAGAACAGTCTGACTCTTATGGATATATGACGTTGGCTACTTAGTCATGGTGCCAGGAGGAGTGAAATAGATCAGAAATCTACTAAATATTTTCTTAATCTGTACCAGTGGAAGAATTCTAGTTCAAGTGAACAGCAGTCTAACTCAAACTGCCAGAATAGTAAGTCACGACCCCTCAATCAATTCCCTGACTAGAGTCAGTTCACAGACCCATACTGCCAAAAATTTATATGGTTAATCTTTCTACCCAGCCTTCCCCAAAGGGAAATTAAGCCTTTTACGAGGGTGACTGTTCACTGGGGAAAAGTAAATAATCAGACTTTTCGAGGATTACTGGATATTGTGTCTGAACTGACACTAATTCCAGGAGACCCAAAACATCACTATGGCCAACCAGTCAGAGTGGGGGGTGAATGGAAGTGAGGTTATTAATGGAATCTTACCTCAGGTTCTTCTTATAGTGTGTCCACTGGCTCCCCGAAGCGATTCTGTAGTGATTTCACCAACTCCAGAATGCATAATTGGAACAGATATACTCAGAAACTGGCAGAATCCCCACTTTGGATCCCTGACAGGTGGAGTAAGGGCTATTATGGTGGGAAAAGCCAAGTGGAAGTCATTAGCACTGCCTCTATCTAGAAAAATAGTAAACCAAAAGAAATAGCACATTCCTAGTGGGATTGCAGAGATCAGTGCCACCGTTAAGAACTTGAGGAATGCAGGAGTGGTGATTCCCACAACCCCACTCAACTCGCCTATTTAGCCTGTGTAAAAAACAGATGGATCTTGGAGAATGACAGTGGACTATCAAAAACTTAACCAGGTGGTGACTCCAATTGCAGCTGCTGTTCCAGACGTGGTTTCATTGCTTGAGCAAATTATACATATCCTGGTACTTGGTATGCAGCTATTGATCTGGCTAATGCCTTTTTCTCCATACCTGTTTCAAAGGACCACCAGAAGAAGTTTGCCTTCACTGGCAAGGCCAGCAATACAACTTCAGTGTTCTACCTCAGAAATATATCAATTCTCCAGCCCTATGTCATAATTTAGTCCATAGGGACCTTAATTGACTTTCCTTTCCACAAGATGTCACTATGATCCATTACATTGATAAAATTATGTTGATTAGATCTAGTAAGAAGTGTCACTGAATCTGGACTTATTGGTAAAACATTTACATGCTAGAGAGTGGGAAATTAACCTGACAAAAATTCAGGCACCTTCCATCTCAGTGAAATCTCTAGGGGTCCAGTGGTGTGGGGCATGTCAAGATATTCCTTCTAAAGTGAATGATAAGTTATTGCATGTGGCACTTCCCGCAACTAAAAAGGAGGCACAACATCTGGTTGGCCTCTTTGGATTCTGGATGCAACAGATCCGTCATTTGAGTGTGTTACTCTGGCCTATTTCTCAAGTGACTCAAAAAACTGCTATTTTTGAGTGAGGCCCAGACCAACAGGAGGCTCTGCAACATGTTCAGGCTTCTGTGAAAGCTGCTCTGCCACCTGGGCCATATGATTCAGCTGATCCAATGGTTCTTGAAGTATCAGTGGCAGATAGAGGTGCTGTTTAGAGTCTTTGGTAGGTCTCTATTGGTGAATCACAGCACAGATCCTTAGGATTTTGGAGCAAAGCTCTGCCATCCTCTGCAGATAACTATTCTCCTTTTGAGAAACAGCTTTTGGCTTATTTTTAGTGGGCCTTAGCAAAGACTGAATGCTTAACCTTGGCCCACCAAGTCACCATGCAGCCTGAGCTTCCATCATGAACTGCATGCTGTCTGACCCATACAGTCATAAAGTTGGACTTGCACAGCAGCACTCCATCATTAAATGGAAGTAGTATATACGAGATCGGACCAGAGCAGGACCTGAAGGCACAAGTAAGCTGCATGATGAAAAGGCCCAAATGCCCATGGTCTGCACTCCTGTCACATTACCTTCTATCTCCCTTCCATGCACCTACGGCCTCATGGGCAGTTCCTTATGCTCAGTTGAGTGAGGAAGAGAAAACTTGTGCCTGGTTTACAGATGGTTCTGTGTGATATGCAGGCACCACTCGAAAATGGACAGCAGTACCACTACAGCCCCTCACTAGGACTTCCCTGAAGGACAGAGGTGAAGGGAAATCCTCCAGATGGGCAGAACTTTGAGGAGTGCACCTGGTTATTCACTTTGCTTGGAAGAAAAAAAAAACACCATATGTGCAATTGTATACTGATTCATGGGCTATGGACAATGATTTGGCTGAATGGTCAGAGACTTAGAAGGAACATGATTGGAAAGTTGTAGACAAGGAGGTATGCAGAAGAGGTATATGGATAGACCTCTCTGAATGGGCCAAAGAAGTGAAGATATTTGTGTCTCATGTGACTGCTTACCAAAGGCTGGCCTCAACAGAGGAGGATTTTAACAATCTTTTGGATAGGATGATGCATTCTGTGGAAACTAGTCATCCTCTTTCCACAGCCACTCTTGTCATTGTCCAATGGGCTCATGAACAAAGTGGCCATAGTGGCTGGGATGGAGGTTATGCATGGGCTCGGCAATATGGACTTTCACTCACCAAGGCTGACTTGGCTGTGGCCACTGCTGAGTGCCCAGTCTGCCAGCAGCAGAAACCAACACTGAATCCCTGATATGGCACTGTTTCTGGAGGTGATCATCTAGCAACCCAGTAGCAGGTTAATTACATTGGACCGATTCCATCACGGAAAGGGCAGTGTTTTTTTCTTACTGGAATAGACACTCTGCATATGGATTTGCCTTCCCTGCACTCAATGCTTCTGCCAAAACTACCACCCGTGAACTAACAGAATGTCTTATTCACCGTCATGGTAGCCCACACAGCATTGCCTCAGATCAAAGGACTCACTTCACAGCAAATGAAGTGCAGCAATGGGCCCATGCTCATGGAAATCACTGGTCTTATCATATTCCCCATCATCCTGAAGCAGCTGGCTTGATAGAATGATGGAATGGCCTTCTAAAGACATTATTATGACACCAGATAGATGGCAATACCTTGCAGGGTTGCAGCAATGTTCTCCAGGAGGCTGTATATGCTTTAAAGTAGCATTCAATATATGGTGCTGTTTCTCCTGTAGCCAGGATTTATGGGTCCAGGAATCAAGGAGTGGAAATGGGAGTGGCACCACTCACTATTACCCCTAGTGATCCACTCGTAAAATTTTTGCTTTCTTTCCTCATGACTCAATGCTCTGCAGGTCTAAAGGTCTTAGTTCCAAAGCGAGGAATGCTCCCACCAGAAGACACAACACTGATTCCATTGAACTGAAAGTTAAGAATGCCACCTAGCCACTTTAGGCTCCTCATGCCTCTGGATGAACAGGAAAAGAATGAAGTTACTGTATTGTTTGGCGTGATTGATCCTGACTACCAAGAGGAAATTGGATTGATATTACATAATGGAGGTAAGGAAGAATATGTCTGGATTACAGTGGATCCCTTAGTACATCTCTTGGTACTACCATGCCCTCTGATTAAAGTGAATGAAAAATTACAGCAACCCAATTCTGACATGTCTTCTAGTGGCCCAGATCCTTGGGTCCCCTCACCAGGGAAAAAACCAAGACCAGCTGAGGTGCTTGCTGAGGGTAAAGGGAATACAGAATGGGTGTGGAAGAAGGTAGTTCTAAACACTAGCTATGACCACATGACTAGTTGCAGAAACGACAACTGTAATTGTCACGAGTATTTCTTTCTTGTACGTGTGCTTCAAGTATTTTTGTTTTCTTCACTTATAAAAATAAAATGTAAACAGAGCTAGTGCATTTTTTGTTATATGTGTGTTAGTTGTATCATGTTAGGTGCAAGTATGACTTTATAATTGTCTTTATTTAGAGATGTGTATGGGTGTGAAGTTGACAAGGGGTGGACTGTGTTGATTAAGGTTGAGTGTCAACTTGGCTGGGCCATGATTCTCAGTGCTTGGCAGTTATGATATAGTTTGGCAGCTATGTAATGATATAATCACCTCCATGATGAGATCTGTTATGTGTATGCCAATCAGTTGAAAGGGAGTTTCCTTGGAGATGTGGCCTGCATCCAACATAGGTGGACTTTCTGGCAAAGCTCACTGGCTTTTTCTTGCTCTGGATCCTGCAGCTGGCTCCTGTTCATCTGACCCTGGTTCTTGGGACTTGAGGTTGTAGCTCACCTGCCGATCTTGGGATTCTTCAGCCTCTGCAGCCTGTAAGCCAGTGGCCTGCCATCTGACCTGCTGATCTTGTGTTCACCAGCCCCTGCAGCTATGTGAGTCAGGAGAAGCCTGCAGCAGGACCCACAGACTTGGGACTTCTCAGCCTCTACAATCACGTGAGCCGTTTCCTTGATATAACTCTCTCTATATATATTTATACACATCACTGGTTTTGCTTCTCTAGAGAAAGCAGCCTAAGAAAACTGTTAAGGAGCTTTTTTTTTTTTTTAATGGTAATGAAAATGCTCTAAATTGATTGTGCTGAAGGTTTCACAATTCTGTAAGTCTTCTAAAAACACTGAATTTTACAATTTAAACTGGTGAATTGTATAATATGTGAATTATATCTCAATGTTGTTTTTAGTTACTGTCGAATTCGCTCCAATTCATGGTGATCTTATGTATAACAGAACCAAATATTGCCTGGTCCTGTGCCATCTCCATAATCTTTGACATATTTGAGCCAATAAATTGTTACTAAATAAAAAATCTTGCAAACTCTGAAGTTAGGTTGAATAAAAATGAGAGTTTTTAAAAAAGCCATCTTGACACACATTTATAAATGAGCGATTATTTTGTGTCCATTGAGTTCCTTTAGAACTCATTCCTTATGAGAATTCCTATCATTGGAGATAGCCAAGTATACATGGACTCCAAACATGAAAGACTGCTTGATAACGGTGACCCAACAAAAGCTGTACAGAATATGCTACAGCTATTCCACAAAATATTCAGCTATTTAGCAAATTTAGGAACCATGACAAAATTAAATGATGAGTAGCATGTTTGAGAAGACAATATATACCTTATACGTTCACACAACAGAAGAAATATATGATTTAATAAAACTTTCAGCTCCACTGAATTTCATTATATGTAATACAGTTGAAGATTTTTTATCACAATCATTAAATTTTAAAAAGGAGTTTGTGAGATTGGCAGCAAAAGCAATAGGACAGATCCTGATGGAGAACTTTCCAGATGAATAGAAACCTTTAAGAAAAAATTTCCCAAGAACTTTCATGACATTACATAATAGGTCTTAAGTCCATTTTTAGCTGTTGCGATTTCCAATTGACGTACATTTGTAACAAAAGTGTTAGAGCCTCCTGTAAAAAACGGCATGGGAGCAGTGTCTGACCTCCTTTAACTTCACAAGGGGGGAGGAGAATAAAGATCAACAGCTTAAGGCTGATTCCTATGAAGTGGCGATCAGACACGCCTTCTCTCTCCGCCTTTTTTTTACCAATTCTGACACTAACTGTCCCTCCCACAGCACTCTCTACTTCTCTGCTGTGTTCAATAATTCATTGCAATGGTCACAAAAAACTCACAGACAATACTCACGATTATGGGATTTCTTAGGGAAGTAATGTAACCTGAACTTACTAATGCCAGTAAATTTCCATTAGTCCTTAAACTAGCCCAAATCAGATTTGGCCTGCCCCACATGCGCAGAAGGGCCAGCTGTGATGGCTAATGACCTCAACAGAGGACGCAGCAACAGGAGGAACAAATCAGGAGGAAAATCATCAGCAGGTCCCTACTTCCAAGAAAGAGGGCCAACAAGAACCATGTCATCTCCTGTTTCCTGGCCACCTTCTAGAGTTTTCCCTCCCAGAACACCTGTGTGTCTGCCATCTTGCTGCCCAAATCACATATAAGCCCTGCTTCCCTGTAGCTTGGTGAGTCAGATCTGAGGAACTTCCTCGCAGCTCCTTGTTCTGTGCATCGCAATAAAGTTACTTTCTCTTTCTAAAAGACCAGTGTCCAGATAATTGGCAAGTCTGAGCATGCAAGATAAGGACCTAACTTTTAGGGTTCGGTAACAGTAGACCAAAAACCCATTGCCATCCAGTCGATTTCAACTCACAGCAACCCTATAGGACAGAGTTGAACTGCCCCATAGAGCTTCCAAGGAGAGCCCGGTGGATTCAAACTGCCGACCCTTTGGTCAGCAGCCGTCACTCATAACCACTAAGCCACCAGGGTTTCCTCAGTAACAGTAGCAGGTTACAGTTCAGGTTCAGGAACACTCAGGATACAGTTCTTGCATAAGGATAGCCTCTTCCCAGCCATGCTCGCAGGCATGCCTCTCCCCAGTCCTAGGCCTCTGCCCAAAGGCACTAGCCTTTCTCTCTCCGTGGGCTGGGAAACCTACCATGCCGACTCCTGCTGCCAAGTCTCTGCTGCTGCTTCTTGCCATCTTCAAGGTTATGTCAGTTTCTGTCTCCTGGGTCCAAGAGCTTCTCAGTTCAGGGATCCCAGGTCCAAAGGACATACTGGCTCCTGGCTGTTATTCCTTGGTGGTAGTGGAATTTGCTCTTTCCCACCACTGCAATAGCTCATTTCAAGCCCAGCAGGATGGCAAGAACTGACCAATCCCTTTGTTGGGCCACAATTACCCTATCACACAGTCCTTCCCAATCACTTGGATGGCTAGAAAGACCACACAAAAGTGATCCATTGTACCCCGTTCCTTTTAGTCCACATATTGTGTGGCCATCCTCTAAAGGCAGTTGGGACCCCAACCAAAATTTGGTTTGTATTTTGAGACCGATGACACTAAACGCAAACCAGAAGTTATGAAAAGATTTATTTCTCATAGTATTTAGGTCTCTGGGGAGAGCGCTGAAGGTCTTTCAAGCAGGTGTGAAATGGTTGGAGACAGCAAGAATAGGAGGCTGGCCTGGGTTTTTATTGTGGTTAAAGGGTAAGGCAGAGTGAAAATTTCCACGAGGGAACAGGGGCTTGTGTGGCTTAAATCTCCTTCTAGTGCCAAAGGAAGGAGCACCCAGACTTTCCTATCAGCTTGCCCAGATGTGGGGCACAAAGGAAAGAGGGAAGGGTGAAAAGTAAAGGACTTCAGCAAATATCAAAAATGGAGTCAGACTCCTCATTACGCTAAGTTTATCACGGCCTCAGCATGCTGACCACTACTGAAAGTACTCTTCCCATTCTCAAAATGGTTGTCCTGTAAGGCAAAAAAGGTTTTGTTTATTACAATCTCATCATGTTTTCCTATATCCATTTTGACTTCTATAATATTTCTGTGGCCAGTGATGACTACTTTAGTGTATCCTTGTACTATATGTAATGAAAACAAACTTGTCTTTACATCTCAGATACATATAGATCTCTGAATTTAACTTTGCACACATTCTCATAATTATCCTTTTTTTAACTGATAGGAGATAAATATTAATAGAACAGAGGGTCTTTGCCTTATCTTTTAAAACAGGGATGGTGAATCTCTGGGTCCAAACTGTATACAAGCTTAGTTGTTTGTTTTTTAATTGTGCTTTATGTGAAAATTTACAGCTCAGGTTAATTTCTCATACAAAAATTTATACACATATTGTTATGTGACACTAGTTGCTATCCCTACAATGTAACAAAACACTCCCTCTTTCCACCTTGGGTTTCCCATGTCCATTCAACCAGCTCCTGTCCTTTCCTGCCTTCTCATCCCGCATCCGGACAAGAGCCACCCATCTGGTCTTGTGTATCTGCTTGAACTAACATAAGCTTAGTTTTTTTTTAATGTAATTCAATGAACATTTTTTGATATGTGCAAATATTTTCATTTAAACTGAGAAAGGGAGTGCTCAACATAAACTGTTTTTCTAGATGCTTTATTTATGTTCCTTATCTCTTCATCCTCACAATGACCTCATTAAGCAATACTATCCCCATTCCATAAACTTTTCATGTCCCTTTGATGACTAAGGAGCACCTGACCAGTGCTATGGCCTTTTCAATTGCCAGGCAGTTATTGTCTCATATGTATGCAAAAGCTGGTCAATGAAAAAGAAAGACTGGAAAAGAATTGATGCATTTGAATTGTGATGTTGGCAAAGAATATTGGATATACTGTAGACTGCCAGAAAAATGAACAAATCCGTCTAAGAAGAAATACAACCAGAATGTTCCTTAGAAGTGAGGCCAGCGAGACTTCGGCCCACTTTCTTTGAACATGTCATCAGGAAAGACCAATTGCTAGAAAAGTTCTGGTAAAGTAGATGGTCAGTAAAAGTAAGGGAAATCTTCAATGAGATGGACTGACACAATAGGCTCAACAATGGACTCAGACATAGCAACAATCACGAAAACTGTGCAAGTTAGGAACATCTTGTTCTGTTATACAGAAGGTCATCAAGAGTCTGAGCTGATTCTATGGCAACTAGTAACAACAACAATCCCTGTTCCACAGATAACAAAAGCTCTGAGTAGACCTCACAGATAGTGGATATTAGGAGCTGAGACAGTAGGAACATAGGCAAAGAATGTGGAAATTGTATGACGTTTTGGGGACCCACAGCTGACAATCAGGAGTTATTAACTAGACAATGCTGGTGTATTTTGAGAGAGGTCCAGCTGGGGCAGCTCAGGAAGGGCCTTGAGTTCCACAGAGAGTCTGGACACATTCTGAAAGCCAACACAGCTGTCCCTGTGAACTAGGTCCTGTCTACACTTTTAGTTTCACTGGGGCATAATATTCTCAGACAATGTATCCTGTCAGAACTAAATTAAACTTCTCAAACCTACAAGTTATTCTTTTACACAGAATCCAGAACTTTCTGAATTCCGAGGAGAAAAAAGTAATCATTTCAGATTATGAACTTAGGTCTTTATGGTAAAAAAAAAAAAAAAAAGAAAGAAAGAAATATTAATGAAGATTATTCTATTGTTCATTATTGTGTCATTTGAACATTCAAGCAGCAGCTCTACCTGGAGATCACGCTTATCTTTAAACTTCCTGCTGAAGCTGCTTGCCCAGCTGTGTACTGACCTCCAGCTCCAGCTAGTTAAATCCATCACTCAATTGACATCTTCTGAATTCTTCCTTCTGCTCAACATTCTCCTACATACTCCCAGTGGTTTCTCATCTCCCTCTTATACACTCCAGGGCTCTTCACCGGTGCTTCCGTTATGGGTGACCACAAGCTTTGTACCATTAACTTTGTGTGCCTCTCTCTTCTAGGACATCTTACATCTTGAAGTCAGCGGTGTGTTGTATTCCTTATAGGGCTCGGCTCATGGTAGATATTCAACACACATCTGCAGAACTGATATCCTGGCTTTGCATAAACAATGTCTTTTCTTGTCTACAAGTGATATCTGCAGCTCAGTATGGGGAGATGATGCAGCCCATTGTGTGTCCTAAGAAACTTCAAGAAAGTTACCATGCCCTCAGTCAGGTTTACACTTGTATTACAAAACCCTGCAATATCAGCTGCGACATTTTCTGCATAGAATGGATGAGGGAAAAGATGAATATTCTTTAAAAGTCAGTGCATACCGGACGACTGGGAAGAGCTGCCTTCTCAAAATAGAGTCGAGCTTAATGATGTGATGTGGGTTTGGTTTTTACATATTCTCTTTATTTCTGTTTATCTGGAAATGTCCTAATTTCACTATCATATTTCAACGAGAGTTTTGCAGGATATGTTATTCTTGGCTGGCAATTTTTTTCTTTCAAGGTTTTATATATGTCATCCCATTGCCTTCTTGTCTGCATGGTTTCTGCTGAATAATCTGAGCTTAGCTATATTGTTTCTCCTCTGTACGTGACTTCCAGTTTTTCACAAGCTGTTCTCATGATTCTTTGTTTGTCTTTGGTTTTGGCAAGTGTGATTATGATATGTCTTGGTGATTTTCTTTTGCGGTCTATCCTATATGGGGTTCTCTGAGCTTCTTGGATGGCCAGCTTTTCATCTTTTGTGATATTGGGGAAGTTTTCTGTCAGCAGTTCTTCAATGATCCTCTCTGTGTTTTCTGTTTTCTCCCACTGTTCTGGAATTCTGATCACTCAAAATTTTTTTCTTTTGATTGTATCCCACATAATTCTGAGGGTCTCTTCATTTTTCTTCATGCTTTTTCTGAGTTTTCCTCAAACAGAGTGGTATCCAAGTGTTTGTCTTCAATTCCACTGATCCTGTCTTCCACCATTTCAAATCTGTTCCTCAGCCCCTCTATGACACTGTCCATTTCTGAAATATTGTTGTGTATCTTTTGTATTTCTAATTGTTGTTTGTGTATGATATCTGGTTGTGGATTTATTTTGACATTTTGTTCCTGTATTATTTTCCTGAATTATTCCATTTTTTTATCTGTATTTTCCATGAATTCGCCTGCATTTTCCATGAATTTGTCTGCCTTTTCCATGAATTTGTCTATTTTTTCTCATTTTTCTCTGCTTTTTGCTTCAACTCGTGCATAATTCTGAGCATTAGAGATTTGAATTCCCTATCAGGTGGTTCTAGTGCCTTTTCTTCTAATGAAATGTTATCTGGTGTTTTATTTTGGATGCCTACTGGAACCGTCCTGTCCTGTTTTTGTAAATGTTTTGATATTGTCTGCTGTCTTTGGGGCATTCAGTCATTATTTTTCTCGTTTATTGATTTTAGATTTATTTGTTTCATCCTTTTGTTTTTATTTGGCTATGTCGGAGCAGGCGGGCTGTGTGTTCTTTGTTGTTTGCTTGTCTGTGGGCACAGTACTTTTCACCTCCTTCTCCAATTGGCAGGGTCAGTTCACTCAGATATGGTACAGCAGGGCAGGTCTAGCTGAAGAGCAGTTGCTGGGATGGGTTGTTTGTGGCACTTACTACAGCCACCAGGGCAGGTCAGTAATCAGTGCAGGGCAGGATCCCATAGGCTGTGAATGTGCTGCATGGTGATGTGATGTTAAGTGCACAGTGCAGGTAGGCAGGATGGAGGGGGGAGATTGTGATGTGTGGAGCTAAAATGGGTATGGGAGAGAGGAGAAAGGAACAGGAGCCAAAAACATACAAACAAAATAGAGTGCTAGGGGAGCTTGTTGTTGGAGAGATGAGAGACTATGAAATGGAGAAAAACAAAAAGGAAAGAAGACAAAAGCGAAAAGAATGAATAAATAAAAATTAGAAAGAAAAAAGAACAGCAAAGCTCCCAGGGATCCCACCAGTGCAGCTATGAGGTCTGGGGAAGTTGTTCCCTGGTGTTGAAGTACAGCCTGGCTGCGAGGCATAGAGGTGTCACTCAGGAACAACTATTTAGGGATCCAGAAGAAAAGGAAGGTATACAGAGATGAGAAACTGAGTTATGAAGAAAGACAAAAGGGAAAAAGAGGGAAAACAAAACAAAACAAATTAAAAAAAAGAACAAGAAAAACTCCCCGAAAAACAGAAATAAAAAAAAACACGAGAAAAGAAATGCCTTCAGGGATCCCTCTACGCATCTGTGCAAACTGAGGGGTTAGGTCCCAAACCACACAGCACTGCCCAGCCAGGAAGGGTTCCCAACTTGAGAAAAGAAAAAGAAAACAAACAAAAAATTCAAAAAGATCAAACAAACAAAAGCCCTAGGATCCCATCAGTATGGCAGCACAGACTGGGAAGCAGTTCCACACTTGAGCAGAGCTCCACAGCCCCTCAGAAAGAAACAAAGATGGCACAAGAGCCATGTGTTTGAGTGAAAGGTGGTGGAGGTGGTGAGAGGTAAGGAAGAAATCAAAAAAAGTGGAAAAAAGCAACACCAGCAGCCAACAAATGGCACTCAGGGAGTCTGCTAGTGCGGGCGGGTGGAATCCAAGCAGCCGGTGCTTCCTGGCCAAGAAACTGTGGCCGCAGGCAGCAGAGGAGGCTAAACGGGGGTGAAGAAGGGTGGGGGGTGGGAAAGCATATATTGCAAATTACCGGTTGTTTTGTCTCCTGCTGGAAGCTCCATGAAGCTGCTTTCTTGTACCCCCTGTTCGCTGATCTCTGACAGAAGTCCAAGATGGCGGATCTATGCTCTGTTAGCTGATAGGGGACCTCTCTGTGTACCTCTCCTTGCTCTCTGTTCTCTGTCAGTTTCTTAGTCCATTTGGTGTTTGGATAAGTTCTTTATCTCTTCCTTTGATGCTTAGGGTTTCAGGATGGCTGTTTTCTCTGTTTGCTTAGTTTTTCAGATCTTTGCTATGGATGGACAGCGTGGTGCTTCTGCCTAGAGTGCCATGTTGCCAGAAGTCCTCTCTTCTTTTTTCTAATTTTTATTTATTCATTTATTTTCTTCTCCTTTTTGTTTTTCTCCATTTCATAGTCTCTCATCTCTCCACTCCAATGGCAAGCTCCCCTAGCACTCTATTTTGTTTGTTTGTATGTTTTTGTCTCCCGTTCCTCTCTCCTCTCTCCCATACCCATCTTAGCTCCACACATCACAGTCTCCCCCCTCCTTCCTGCCTACTTTCACCATACACTGAACATCAAATCACCAAGCAGCCCAGGCATGGCCTAGTGAACCTGTCCTGCACTGATATCTGGCCCGCTCTGGTGGCCGTAGTAAGTGCCACAAACAACCCATCCCAGCAACTCCTCTTCAGCTAGACCTGCTTTGCTGTATCATATCTGAGCAACTGACCCTGCCAGTATGAGAAGGAGGTGAAATGTATCCTGCCCAAAGACGAGCAAACAACAAAGAACACAGATCCCACCTGCTCAGACATAGCCAAATAAAACAGAAAAGCAGGATGAACCAAACAAATCTACAATCAATAAACTAGGAAAATAACTACCAAATGTCCCAAAGACAGCAGACAATATCAAAACATTTACAAAAACAGGACAAGATGTTTCCAGTACACATCCAATATAAAACACCAGATTACTTTCCAGTATAAAAAAAGGCACTAGAACTACCTGAAAGGGAATTCAAATCTCTAATATTCAGGGCCATCCAAGAGTTGAAGCAAAAAGCAGTCAAAAATGAGGAAAATAGACAAATTCATGGAAAAGGTAGACAAATTCATGGAAAATACAAAAAATGGAAGAATTCAGGAAAATAATGCAGGAGCAAAATGCCAAATAAATTCACAACTAGAAATCACACACACAAAAAAGTTAGAAATCCAAAAGATAAACAACTAGATTTCAGAAATGGACAATGACATAGAAGGGCTGAGGAGCAGGTTTGAAACACTGGAAGACAGGATCAGCTAAACTGAATACAAACACTTGGATACAACTCTGAGGAAAACTCAGAAAAAAGAACAAAGAAAAATGAAGAGACCCTCAGAATTATGTGGGATACAATCAAAAG
>NW_004444200.1:2071662-2073423 GCF_000243295.1 Trichechus manatus latirostris
CTAAGCTCAGATTATTCAGCAGAAACCATGCAGGCAAGAAGGCAATGGGATGACATATATAAAACATTGAAAGAAAAAAATTTCCAGCCAAGAATAATACACTGTGCAAAACTCTTGCTCAAGTATAATGGTGAAATTAGGTCATTTCCAGATAAACAAAAATTTAGGGTCTATGTAAAAAACAAACCTAACTTACCAGAATTATTAAAGTGAGTCCTTCATACTGAGAACAAACAACATCAGCTCGCAGGCTTAATCTAGGATGCCGGATTGTACTAGCCAGGTAATAATCTAGGAAATGAACTCTCAAGAGCTATACAAAACCAAAATAAATACAACAGGGAATCAGGACAATTAATATGTAAATGACAACAACATCAGAACAATAAAAGAGGGGATAAAGAGTGTAGGTGTAGAACCTTCTAATGGAGAGGAAGGTAAGGCAATACCAAGTAAAAATATTAGGGTAAATTTCACGGTAACCACAAAGAAAGTTAACAAACCTACTCACCAAAATGAAGAGGAAAAACATAAAGTCTTAGTAAAAACAAAACCTACAAAAAAAAAAAGAAAAGAAAAAAAAATCCACAAACAAAAGGAATTCAGCACAGGAGAGTAATAGGAAGAAAGAAAAAGTCAGCACTGCAAAAAAAAGCACTACAAAAAGACAGCAATAAATTCACACCTATCAATAACTATACTGAATGTAAATGGATTCAATGCACCCATAAAGAGATGAAGAGTGACGGAATGGATAAAAAAACAGGATCCATCAATATGCTGTCTACAAGAGACACACCTTAGAAACAAAGATGTAAATTTATTAAAAGTCAAAGGTTGGAAAATATATCAAGCAAACAACTACCAAAAAACAGTAGGAGCAGTCATACTAATCCCAGATAAAATAGACTTTAAAACAAAATCCACCATAAAAGACAAAGACTAACACTATATAATGATTAAGGGGACGATCCATCATGAAGACATAACCATAATAAACGTCTATGCACCGAATGACAGGGCACCAAAATACATAAAGCAAACTGTAACATCACTGAAAAGAGAAATCAACAGTTCCACAAGAATAGTAGGATACTGCAACCCACTCTCAGTAAAGAACATATGAAAACAAACTTAGCAAAGATACAGAAGACCTAAAGGGCACAGTCAGCCAACTTGACCTCATAGACATATATAGAACACTCAACCCTACACCTGCAAAGTACAAATTCTTTTCCAATGTACATGGAACATTCTCCAGAATAGACCACATCTTAGGCCACAGAGCAACCCTCAACAAGATCCAAAACTTTGAGATTATTCAAAGTATCTTCTCTGACCACAATGCCATCAAGGTAGAAATTAAAAACAGAAAGAGCAAGGAAAAAAAGCAATCACATGGAAACTGAATAACACCCTGCTAACAAACCACAGGGAAATAGAAGAAATCAGAGATAGAACAAAGAAATTCCTAGAATCAAATAAGAATGAAAACACATCATACCAAAAATTTGAGACACAGCAAAGGCAGTCCTCAGAGATCAGTTTATACAAATAGATGCACACATCAAAAAAGAAGAAAGGCCACAGAGCAATCCTCAACAAGATCCAAAACATTGAGATAATTCAAAGTCTCTTCTCTGACCACAATGCCATCAAGGTAGAAATTAACAATAGAAAGAGCAAGGAAAAAAGATCAACTACATGGAAATTTAATAATACCCCGCTTACACATCACTGGGTAATAGAAGAAATCAGAGA
>NW_004444200.1:2091118-2117402 GCF_000243295.1 Trichechus manatus latirostris
GGCTACCACCACTGACTGCTCTGACCAGGATCACAATAGAGCGTCTTGGAAAGAGCTGGGAAAGGACGTAGAACACGATTCTAACTCACAAAAAAAAAGACCAGATTTACTGGCCCGGCAGACTGGAGAAACCCCAAGAGTATGGCCCCCGGACACCCTTTTAGCTCAGTGAGGAAGCCCCTCCAAAGTTCACCATTCATCCCGGGATTGGACAGCCTCATAAAACAAAACAGGACTAATGAGGCACAGCAGTCCAGGGACAAGGACTAGAAGGCAGGAGGGGACAGGGAATCCAGTGATAGGAAACCCAAGGTTGAGAAGGGACAGTGTTGACATGTCATGGGGTTGTTAACCATTGTCACAGGGCAATATGTGTACTAACTGTTTAATGAGAAACTATTTGTTCTGCAAATCTTCATCTAAGGTACAAAAAAAAGAATTATCTATGTGAGATCAAATCGACAACAGCAACTCAAAAGGAAAGCTAGGGGGCAGTGAGTTGAAGATAATGCTGATGGAATAATTTGGAAAAGGATAGTGAGAATTACCAGTACATGGAAGAATGTAATTGATGTCACTGAATTGTACATGTAGAAACTTTTGAAATGGTGTAACTTTGTCTATGTATATTGTCACTAAAAAAAATGGTCCTCCAAGGTTGAGAAGGGAGAGTGTTGACACATTGTGGGGTTCTTAATCAATGTCATAAAACAATATGTGTACTGACTGTTTAATGAGAAACTATTTGTTCTGTAAACCTTCATCTAAAGTACAATAAAAAAATTTAAAAAAAAAAGAAATAAAAAAATATGTTACCAAAGTTATCTACAGATACTATGCAATCCAGATCCAATTACCAACAATGTTCTTTAAAGAGATGGAAAAACTAATCATTAACTTTATATGGAAAGGGAAGAAGCCCCGAATAAGTAAAGCACTACTGCAGAAGAAGAATAAAGTAGGAGGACTCACACTAGCTGACCTCAGAACCTACTATACATCTATGGTAGTCAAAATAGCCTGGTACTGGTACAATGACAGATACATTGACCACTGGAACAGAATTGAGAACCCGGATGTAGATCCATTCACCTACGGGCAGCTGATATCTGAAAAAGGGCCAACATCCATTAAATGGGGGAAAAAACAGTCTCTTTAACAAACAGTGCTTGCGTATCTGGATGTCCATCTATAAAAAAATGAAACTGGATCCATACCTCAAACCATGCACAAAAAAACTAACTCAAAATGGATCAAAGACCTAAATATAAAACCTAAAACCATAAAGATCATGGAAGAAAAAAAATAGAGACCACACTAGGGGTCTTAATACAGGGCATAAATACAATACAAACTGTAACTAACAATATACAAAAACCAGAAGGTGAGCCAGATAACTGGGAGTTCCTAAAAATTAAACACTTATGCTCATCAAAATACTTTGCCAAAAGAGTAAAAAGAGAACATACAGACTGGGAAAAAATTTGGGCTACGATATATCTGACTAGGATCTAATCTCTAAAATCTACACAATATTACAACTCCTCAAAAACAAAAAGACAAATAATCCATGGGCAAAGTATATGAACAGACACTTCACCAAAGGAGACTTTCATGTGGATAACAGACACGTGAAGAAATGCTTGCGATCATTAGCCATTAGAGAAATGCAAATCGAAACTACAATGAGATACCATTTCACTCCGGCAACAATGGCACTAATAATAAAAAACAAAAACAGAAATAATTAACGTTGGACATGTAGCAAGGAGATTGCAACTCTTATGCACTGGTGGTGGGAATGTAAAATGGTGCAACCACTATGGAAAATGATATGGTGCCTCCATAAAAAGCTAGAAATAAAAATACCATACAAATCCAGCAATTCCACTGCTAGCAATATATTCTAGAGAAATAAGAGCTATCCCACGAGTAGGTGTATGCACAGCCATGTTCTTTGCAGCATTACTCACAATAGCAAAAATATGGAAACAACCTAAGTGCCCATCGACAGATGAATGGATAAAAAAATTATGATACGCACAGTGGAATAATACGCATGGATAAAGACTGTTGATGAATCTGTGAAACATCTTACAGCATGGATGAATCTGTAAGGCATTATGCTGAGTGAAATAAGTCAATCACAAAATGACAAACATTGTATGAGACCACTATTATAAAAACTCAAGAAAAGATTTACACATAGAAAGAAACAATCTTTGATGTTTACAAGGGAGGGAAGAGAGGGGGATGGGAAATAATTAACTAGATAGTAGACAAATGTCAACTTTGGTAAAGAGAAAGACAACACAAAATATAGGGGAAATCAGCACAACTCAACCAAGGCAAAATCATAGAAGCTTCCTAGACACATCCAAACACCTTGAGGGACTGAGTTGCTGGGGCTGAGGGTTGGAGACCATGGCCTTGGGAGACATTTAGCTCAATAGGTATAACATTGTTCATAAAAAAAATGTTCTACATCCTGCTTTGTTGAGTAGTATCTGGGGTCTTTAAAGCTTGCAAGCAGCTATCTAAGATACATCTATTGATCTCATCCCATCTGAAGCAAAGGAAAAGGAAGAAAACAAAAGGCACAAAGAAAATATTAGTCCAAAGGATTAACGGACCACATGAACCACAGCCTCCACCAGCCTGAGCCCAGATCTAGATGGTGCCTGGCTACTACCACCGACCTCTCTGACAGGGATTACAATAGAGAGTCCCAGACAGAGAGGGAGAAAAATATAGAACAAAATTAAAATTCACAAAAATGACCAGATTTACTGTTCTGACAGAGACTGGAGGAACCCCTGAGACTATAACCCCCAGACACTCTGCTAACTCAGAACTGAAGCCACTTTCGAAGTCCACTTTTCAAAGATTAGACAGGTGTATAAAACAAACTATAACCCATGTGAGGAATGAGCTACATCATTCAATCAAATATATGAGACCTAATGGGCAATTCCTACCCAGAAACAAGATAAGAAGGCAGAAAGATACAGGAAAACTGTACAAATGAATATGAGGAACCCATGGTGGAAAGGGGGAGAGTGCTGTCAGATTGCAGAGATTACAACCAATGTCACAAAACAACTTGTGCATAAACTTTGGAATGACAAACAAATTTGTTCTGTAAACTTTCACCTAAAGTACAATAATAAAAAAAAAGAAAAGAAAATTTTCATGAGGAAGAAATTACCTGAGAAGAAATTCAAAATATTTGTATTTAGGATCCTCAAAGGGATCCAGGAAAACACAGAAAAAACCCTAGAAGAATTCAGGAAAACAATGCAAGCATAAAATGATAGACTCAATAGACAATTAGAAACTGTACAAAAACAACAAGTAGACATTCAGAAGATTAACAATAACATATCAGAAATAGATAACTCAGTGGAAGGACACAGAAGTGTAATTGAATCACTTGGAGAAAGAATCAGTGAAATAGAGGAGAAAACATTGATGCTAATTTGTGAAACAATCAGAAAAAATAATGAAGAAAGAGTAAAAATTATGTGGGATGCCATCAAGAGGAATAATTTACATATAACAGGAATTCCAGAAGGGGAGGGAAAAAAAGTACAAAGATAAATTTTGAAGATATAGTTGCTGAAAACTTCCAAATATCATGAAAGATGAGAAGGTTACCATCCAAGAAGTTCAGTGAGCCCGATACAGGACACCCGACTCATAGTGACCCTATACAACAGGGTAGAACTGCCCCATAGGGTTTCCAAGGAGCTGCTGGTGGATTCGAACTGCTGATCTTTTGGTTTGCAGTCAAGTTCCTTAACCTCTGCACCACCAAGGTTCCATACAGGATAGATCCTCCCCCCAAAAAATTCACCAAGACACATCATAATAAAACTTTCCAAAACTGAAGGCAAAGAAAGGATTTTGAAAGCAGCTCGTGAAAAAAAAAGTATCACTTACACAGGGGCAGCAATAAATCTAAGCTCTGGCTTTGCATCAGAAACCACGCAGACAAGAAGGAAAGGAATTACCAAACAAGAACATATCCAGCAAAACTGTCTTTCAAAAATTACAGCAAAACTAAGACATTCACAGATAAGCATAAAGTAAGGGAATTTGTAAAAACCAGAGCAACCTTATGAGAAATATTGAAGGGAGTCCTTTGGTTAGAGAACCAACAACATCAAAGAACAACCTGAGATAAAGATACACAACAATAACATCACCCAAATACCAACCCAGGTAAAGACCTCACAAAAGCAAAATAAAGCTAAAAAACTGACTACAGGTAACTAGAGGAGTTAAGCTGTAAACAACTACAATTTCAAAACAAAAAGGAGGAATAAAAGATGTAGTTATAGAACTTCCATATGGGAAGAAAGTAATGGTGATTTCAAGATATAATAGACTGTTTTAATTTTAAGAGGATTAAGGTAAACTTCAGAGTAGCCACAAAGAAAAGTAATAAATCTACTCACCAAAATAAAGAAGCAAACCAAAAAGACTCAACAAACACAAAAACAACGATTGCTATTAAGAGAAAATCCATACACAAAAAGAGCTCAACAAAGAAAATTAAGAGGAACAAAGAAACAACTAACACCTCTCCCCAAAAAAGTATAACAAAATGACAGCAATGAATCTGAACCTATCATTAATCACACTGAATGTAGATGAATTAAATGCACCAGTCAAGGGACAGAGAGTGGCAGAACAGATTTAAAAAATGAAAAACATGACCTGTCAATATATTGTCTACAAGAGGCACACCTTAGGCACAAAGACATAAACAAGTTAGAAATAAAAGGATGGAAAAATATATCAAGCAAACAGTATCCAAAAGAGAGCAGTAGTAGCAGTAATAATTTCAGATAAAATAGACTTTAAGTCAAAATCCATTATAAGGGACAAAGAAGGGCATTATATAATGATTAAATGGTCAATCCACCAAGAAGACATAATAATAATAAATATTTACACACCCAATGAAAGAGATCCAAAATACATAAAACAAACTCTAATATAATTGAAAAGAGAAATAGCTCTATGATAATAGTAGGAGACTTTAACACACCACTGACAACAATGGACAGAACAACTAGAAAGAAATTCAGTAAAGGTAAGATCTAAACAACACAGCCAACCAACTTGACCTCCTAGACATACACACTACATACCACCCAACAGTAGTGCAGTATGCATTCTTCTTCAGCACACATGTATGTATGTATATAGAGAGATTTATATCAATGAAATGGCTCACACAGTTGTAGAGGCTGGAAAGTCCCAATTCCGTAGGTCAGGCTGGAGGCTTCTCCTGACTCACATACACACCAAAACAAAAAAGTTGCCGTTGAGTTGATTCCAACTCACAGAGGCTGGCAAATCCACGATCAGAAGATCAGGCTCACAGGTTATGAATACCAACAAATCTCATGATTGTCAGGTAAGATGGCAGGTAAGCTGCTAGCTCAAGTTCCAAGAACCAGAGGTCAGATGAACAGGAGCCAGGTGCAGGATCCAGAGCAAGTTAAAGCCCTCGAGCCTTGCCAGAAAGTGTACCTATATTTGATACAGGTCACACCTCCAAGGAAACTCTCTTTCAACTGATTAGCTATTCATGGTTGATGCCATCATGAAGGTGATTACACTATATCAGATCTCTTCATGGAGGTGGTAACATTACTATGCGACTGCCAAACTATATCATAACTGCCAAACCACTCAGCCAAGTTGATACAGAGCCTTAATGATAACAGATAGTGTTGACATTCTCACAATGTTAAGTCATCCAATCCATGAGTGTAGTATATTTTCTTCATTTATGTAGGTCTCTTCTGGTTTCTTGCTGTAGTGTTTTGTAGTTTTCCTTGTGTAAGTCTTTTACATCCCCGATTAGATTTATTCCTAGGTATTTTATCCTTTTGGGGGCTATTGTCCACGGTATTGTTTTCTTGATTTCCTTTTCAAAGTTTTCCTTGTTAGTGTAGAGGAATTAAACCGATTTTTGTATGTTTATCTTGTACCCTGCCACTTTGCTGAACCCTTCTGTTAGTTCCAGTAACTTTCTTGTGGAATCTCTGGGATTTTCTATGTATAGGATCATGTCATCTGAGAATACAGATAGTTTTACTTCTTCCATATCGATTTGTTGTTGTTGTTGTTGTCAGGTGCCGTTGAGTAGGTTCCAACTCAGAGAGACCCTATATGTACAACAGAATGAAACACTGCCCAGTCCTGCGCCATCCACACAATCCTTGACCCCATTGTTGCAGCCACTGTGTCAGTCCATCTTACTGAGGGTCTTCCTCTTTTTCACTGACGCTTTGCTTTACCAAGCATGATGTCTTTCTCCAGGAACTGGTCCCTCCTGATAACATGTCCAAAGTATGTGAGATGTAGTCTCGCCATCCTTGCTTTTAAGGGGCATTCTGGCTGTACTTCTTCCAAGACAGATTTTTTCATTCTTTTGGCAATCCATGGTGTATTCAATATTCTTCGGCAGCACTATAATTCAAAGGTGTCAGTTCTCCTTCGGTCTTCCTTATTCATGGTACAGCTTTTGCATACACGTGAGGCTATTGAAAACACCATGGCTTGGGTCAGGTGTCCCTTAGTCTTCAAAGTGACATCTTTGCTTTTTAACACTTTAAAGAGATCTTTTGCAGCAGATTTGCCCAATGCAATACATCATTTGATTTCTTGACTGCTGCTTCCATGGGCGTTGATTGTGGATCGAAGTACAATGAAATCCTTAATAACGTCAATATTTTCTCCGTTCATCATGATGTGGCTTATTGGTCCAGTTATGAGGATTTTTGTTTCGTTTATGATGAGGTGTAATCTGTACTGAAGGCTGTAGTCTTTGATCATCTTCAGTAAGTACTTCAAGTCCTCTTCACTTTCAGCAAGCTAGGTTGTGTCATCGACATATTGCAGGTTTTTTACGAGTCTTCTCCCAATCCCGATGCCATATTCTTCTCGAATTATTTGCCCAGATACAGATTGAATAAGTATGGTGAAATAACACGACCCTAACACACACCTTTCCTGATTTTAAACTGTGCAGCATCCCCTTGTTCTGTTGTCTCTTGGTCTATGTACGGATTCCACATGAGCACAGTTAAGTGTTCTGGAATTCCCGTTCTTCACAATGTTATCCATAATTTGTTATGATCCACACCGTCAAATGCCTTTGCATAGTCAATAAAACACAGATGTCTTTCTGGAGTCCTGGTGGCACAGTGGTTAAAGAGCTTCATTGCTAACCAAAAAGTCAGTGGTTGTAATCCACCAGCCTCTCCTTGGAAACCCTATGGAACTGTTCTACTCTGTCCTATAGTAACGCTATGAGTCAGAATCAACTCGATGGCAACGGTTTTTTTTGTTTTGTTTTGTTTTTTGTTTTTGTTGTTTGCTTGTTTGGTCTTTCTGGCATTTACTGCTTTCAGTGAAGATCTGTCTGACATCAGCAATGATATACCTCTTTCAATGTCCTCTTCTGAATCTGGCTCATTTTCATGGGGGGGGGAGATGCTAATTTTAAACACACATGACACAAGCTATTTTTATGTAAAATGGATTAACCTTTGACTATCTTCTAAAACTGTAACCTAGTACACTTTTGCAGCCACCATCTTCCTGCCCAAATCACATATAAGCCCTGCCTACCCATAGTTCGAGAAGCCAGATCTGAGGAACTTCCTCCTGGCTTCTTGCTCTGCTCATTGCAATAAAGTTACTTTCTCTTTCTCAAAGACTGGTGTCCAGACAATTGGCAAATCTGAGTGAGCCAGACAAGGACCCACCTTTTAGGGTTCAGTAACAATGCTGACTCACAAGAACCCTGTCTTAACATCTAGTGCTGCTATAACAGAAATACCACAAGTGGACGGCTTTAACAAACCAAGGTGTGTTTTCTCACAGCCCAGTAGGCTAGAAGTCTGAATTCAGGGTGCCAGCTCCAGGGGAAGGCTTTTTCTTTCTGTCGGCTCTGAGGGTAGGTCCTTGTCATCAATCTTCCCCAGTCTAGGAGCTTCTCATTGAAGGGACACCAGGTCCAAAGGACACGCTCTGCTCCCAGTGCTACTTTCTTGGTGGTATGCAGTCCCCCGTCTCTCTGTTCCCTTCTGTCTTTCATATCTCAAAAGAGATTGGCTCAAAACACAATCCAATCTTGTAGACTGAGTCGTGCCTCCTTAACATAACTGCCTCTAATCCCATCTCATCAACATTGTAGAGATAGGATTCACAACACATAGGAAAATCACATCAGATAACAAAACAGTGGACAATCACACAATACTGGGAATCATGGCCTAGCCAAATTGATACACATATTTTTAAGGGACACAATTTAATCCATGACAGGCCCCCATAGGACGGCCCTCCTTGCCTGCCCCATGGTCTTCTCCTGGGCTCCCTTCAGTCTCCTCAGGGCTGTGTCACTCCACTCTACTCCTTTGGCCCCTCAGCACTTTGTGTCTAAACCTCAGGTCTTCCTGTCGCTCCTCGGTCCTTCCTGCCAAACTTCTACTCTTTCTGTGGATATTCAGTAGTTTCTCTTGCCCCTAAACCCTCTCTGTCACTCCCTGACACTCTCGGTCAACTCTCGGCGCTTTCCGTCGATCCTTTACACTCAGCCTTCTCTCGGCCCTTTCGGTAACCTCTAGGCTGCCTGGGGGACAGGTGCTGAACAAGGAGTCCTCGAAGGGCAGCTCCTTCCCAGGGCCAGCTTTATGGGAGGGAAGAACAGCATTTGGGGAGGGCTAGGTGTCCTGTCTCCTCCAGTCTTCTGTCAGTTTGTCATACAGTGGAGGAGTTGCAGTCATTGTCGAAAAGAACTTTTCAAGATCTATTCTGAAGTACTATGATGTCAGTGATAGGGTAATAGACATATGCCTAAAAGGAAGAACCAGTTTATAAGACTATTATTCCAATTTACGCACCAACAACTAAGGCCAAAGATGAAGAAATTGAAGATTTTTACCAACTTCAGTCTGAAATTGATCAAACATGCAATCAGGATGCATTGATAATTACTGGTTATTGAAATATAAACGCTGGAAACAAGTAAGAAGGATCAGTAGTTAGAAAATATGGCCTTGGAGATAGAAATCATGCCGGAGATAGCATGATAGAATTTCCCAAGACCAGTGACTTCGTCATTGAAAATACCATTTTTCAACAACATAAATGGTGACTGTACAATTGGACCTTGTCAGATGGAATACACAGGAATCAAATTGACTACATGTGTGTAAAGAGACTTGGAAAGGCTCAATATCATCAGTCAGAATAGCCAGGGCCTTACTGCATAACAGACCATCAATTGCTCATATGCAAGTTCAAGTTGAAGCTGAAGAAAATTAGAACAAGTCTATGAGAACCAAAGTAGACCTTGAGTATATTCCACCTTGAGTGTATTCCACCTCAAGAATAGACTTGACATGTTGAACACGAACAACCGAAGACCAGACAAGTTGTGGAATGACACCAAGGACATCATACATAAAGAAAGCAAGAGGTCATTAAAAAGATAGGAAAGAAAGAAAAGACCAAAATGGATGTCAGAAGAGATTCTGAAACATGCTCTTGAATGCCAAGTAGCTAAAGTAACAGGAAGAAATGATGAAAGTGAAAGAGCTCAACAGAAGATTTCAAAGGGCTGCTCGAGCAGACAAAGTAAAGTATTATAATGTCATGTGCAAAGACCTGGAGTTAGAAAACTAAAAGGGAAGAACACGTTCCACATTTCTCAAGCTGAAAGAACTTAAAAAAAAATTCAAGCCTCACTTTGCAACACTGAAGGATTCTATAGAGAAAATATTAAACAATGCAGGGAGCATCCAAAAAAGATGGAATAAATACACAGAGTCACTGTACCAAAAAAAAATTGGTCCGTGTTCAACCATTTCAGGAGGTAGCATATGATCAGGAACTGATGGTACTAGAGGAAGAGGTCCAAGCTGCACTGAAGACACTGGTGAAAAACAAGCCTCCAGGAATTAACAAAATTCCAACTGAGATGTTTCAAAAAATGGATGCAGTGCTGGAAGTGCTCACTTGTCTATGCCAAGAAACCTGGAAGACAGATACTTGGCCAACCTACTGGAAGAGATTCATATTTAAGTTTATTCCAAAGAAAGGTGATCCCACTGAATGCAGAAATTATAGAACGATATCATTGATATCACATGCAAGTAAAATTTTGCTGAAGATCATTCAAAAGTGGTTGTAGCAGTACATCAACAGGGAACTGCCAGAAATTCAAGCCTGATTCAGAAGAGGATGTGGAACCAGGAATATCATTGCTGATGTCAGGATCATGGCCAAAAGCAGAGAATACCAGAAAGATGTTTACCTGTGTTTTATTAACTATACAAAGTCATTCAAATGTGTGGATCACTACAAATTACGGATAACATTACGAAGAATGGGAATCTCAGAACACTTAATTGAGCTCATGAGGAACATGTACATAGATCAAGAGGCAGTTATTTGAACAGAGCAATGGGTACTGCATGGTTTAAATTCAGGAAAGGTGTGTGTCAGGGTTGTATGCTTTCACCATACTTAATCAATCCGTAAATAATCTGAGAAGCTGGACTATAAGAAGAAGAATGGGGCATCAGGATTGGAGGAAGACTCATTAACAACCTGCGATATGCAGATGGTACAACCTTGCTTGCTGAAAGTGAAGAGGAGTTGAAGCACTTACTGCTGAAGATCAATGATTACAGCCTTCACTATGGATTACACCTCAACATAAAGAAGACAAAAATCCTCACAACTGGACCAATAAGCAACATCATGATAAATGAAGAAAAAGTTGAAGTTGTCAAGGATTGCATTTTACCTGGATCCAGAATCAACACGCAAACTGCAGTTAAGAAATCAAAAGACACATTGCATTGGGCAAATCTGCTGCAAAAGACCTGTTTAAAGTGTTAAAATGCAAAGATGTCACCATGAAGACTAAGGTGCTCCTGACCCAAGCCATGGTGTTTTCAATCGCCTCATATGCATGGGAAAGCTGGGCAATGTATAAGGAAGACTGAAGAAAAACTGACGCCTTTGAATTGTGGTGTTGGTGAAGAATTTTGAATATACTACGGACTCCCAAAAGAATGGAAAAAATCTGTCTTGGAAGAAGTACAGCCAGAATGCTCCTTAGAAGCAAGGACATATTATCAGGAGGGATCAGTACCTGGAGAAGGACATCATGCCTGGTAAAGTAGAGGGTCAGTGAAAAAGAGGAAGACCCTCAATGAAGATGGGCTGCAACAATGGGCTCAAATATAATAATGATTGTGAGGATTGCATAGGACTGGGCAGTGTTTTGTTACATTTTACATAGGGTCTAGCACCTAACAATGGTAGGTGTCATGTCCACAGAACAGTTGCCCATTTCACTTTGGGATGTTTCTCTTTTTCTTAGTTTGTATAACCTCTTTATAAACTAAGGGCATTAGCTCTTTATGAGTTGCAAATACTTTTTTCCTACTTTGCCTTTTGACCTTGCTTAAGGTATTTTTTGTCGTGTAGAACTTTACAATTTTTTAAATAGTGGAATATATCAGTCTTTTATTTCTTATTTTTCACCTCATTCTTAGGAGGACATTTGGTGCACTGTTATTATTTTACATACTACTCAATAATTTGTCTCAGGACATCAATGGCTTTATTTTTTTGTATTTGAGCTCTTCATCCATGTGATATTACTTTTGTTTGATGTTAGGTGTGAGTTTTTGAGCCAATGTTATTTTAAGAGATGACTACATGGTTTCCCAGATCATGATTCTTTAAAATCACTGATTTTTAAAACCTTTTTATATGAAAATTTTAAAATATATATACATAAAAATAAACAAACTCGTATAAAGAGCTCTATATACTAGAATCCGGCTTCAAAAATTATCAACCTTCTACCATTCTTTTGCAACCCCCCTCCTTTTTTTGTTCTGCTGTAGTACTTTAGAGCAGTTTCAGGACATCAAAATCCTTTCACCCATCAGTACTTCAGTATGTGTTTCTTACAGATGCATACTCAAAAGGTCATAACTCACGATAAAATTACCACAGGACGCTAAAGGGGGTCAGGGAAAGCCCTAATCGCCCCGCAGGTGGGCGGATTCCCAAGTACCACCGCCTCTCACGCCTGGTACCTTAAAATCCCCGGGGGTTTTAAGGGCCTCCCAAACCCTGGACACGTCCCAGACCCTTAAACCAGGCTCTAGCGAGGGGCCCAGGTCAGGGGATGCGCAGGTTGGTGGGACGCTCCAGGGGGCGCTACGTTAGTCATGGCGACCGGGACCGGTTGGGTCTGGCTTCAGGCGTCCACACCAGGATGGGCCAAGCCTCCGCGTCCAGAGGACCGAGGGATATAGCGTCTGCAGATTGCAGACAGAAGACTCCGTTAGGGCAGAGGGTACTGCTCTTAGTGTTTTCAGGGTCGCAAGATTTGGCCTTATGGGGTGTGTGAGACACTTGGACCTCTGCGCCGAAGGATCTGGACCCGACCCTAGACCCGGGAGCCCGGATCCCAGACCCTGAACCAGGATTCTGCATCTAAGTTTGGCCAGCAGAGCCCGACGCATGTCCGCTGACCACCGGACAGAGTCGACTCCCAGCGCTCCTTACGCGCAAGGAGGCGCCCACCGCGTGCAGCCGCTCAAGTCAGGACACCGTTAACTGGGCTAGAGTTTGTCTTCGTCGGTTAATGGCTCTGGAAGCCCCACGCTGCGCCTTGAAAACAGCTTGCAACTTTGCCTCCGTAGTACCGCCTACGCCCACCTCTCTATAGAATGGCACCGTTTAAACGAGGCAGGGTCACCAGGCACGCCAAAGAATTCAACGCATTATTTTAAAAATTCAAAGTTAATGTTCAGTAACCAGGGATGAACAAATCTCACAGCTGTAAATAAAGACAACTGCTGGTGTTTGATGACGTTGCATTGTTGCACAACAGGTGGAGCTCTGTCCAACCAGCAACCCAAACTCCTTACCCTTTACTCTAGCCCTAACCCTAATCCCTATAAAATTGGACCCCTCATCCTGGACCCAAACCAAACCCCTACCACTCATGTTTTCCTTTCCCTGCAGTCCTAGTTATCAGAAGCAGATACCAGACGAGTGAAGCGGCAGCAGCACCATGGAAACACCAGTGTGTTGGGCGGCACTGTGGGAGGCGGTGGGTCCGAGGCAGGGGTAGAAGCTCCAGGCAGTACCGCTCCCCAGCACCCCCTACACACCTCCAGGCTAAGAAACCTGATTTCTCTGTTCTCCACGGGTCCCTGCGCCCTAGGGCTCGGGAAACACCGGTAGAGGCAGCCAGCGTTGTGGAGGCACACAGAGCTCTGTGATCTGAACGATTTCTACAGTGCCATTTAGGGAATCTAGAAGTTCCGGTCTTCTGTCAACATCTTGCTTTCCAGTATGAAATGTAAAATCCCCTACCCTATCACACCTCAACATACAGAAAACATCCTCAACACTTGACCAATAAGCAACATCATGATAACCGGAGAAAAGACTAAACTTGTCAAGGATTTCATTTTACTTGGATCCACAATCAACGCTCCTGGAAACAGCAGTCAAGAAATCAAACGACGTATTGCATTGGGCGAATCGGCTGCAAAAGACCTCTTTAAGGTGTTCAGAAGCAAACATATCACTCTGAGGACTAAGGTGCACCTGACCCAACAGATGGTACTTTCAATCACCTCATATGCATGCAAAACCTGGACAATGAAAAAGAAAGACAGAAGAAAAAATGATGCATTTGAATTATGATGTTGGCAAAGAATATTGAATATACCATGGACTTCCAGAAGAATGAACAAGTCTGTCTTGGAAGAAGTACAGCCAGAATGCTCCTTAGAGGGAGAATGGCAGGAGTTCATCTCACATACTTTGGACATATTATCAGGAAGGACAAGTCCCTGGAGAAGGACATCAGGCTTGGTAAAGTAGAAGGTCAGCAAAAAAAAAAAAAAAACCCTCAATGAGATAGATCAACACAGTGGCCGCAACAATGGGCTCAAACATAGCAACGATTATGATGATGGCATAGGATCAGGCAGTGTTTTATTCTGTTGTTCATAGGGTCTTTCTGAGTCAGAATCGACTGGATGACGCCTAAGAACATTGAACCCAGGATATTCTTGGACCTGTATTAGCTAATTTCCCTTCAGCGGAGTAGAGTCACTGGCTTAAAGATGGGCCTCCACCAGCTTTGCACGTGGTTTTGAACATTCTGAGATATATATATGAGTTGTGAATAAATATTTTTGTCGTAATGAAAAAGAAGTGTCCCCAGGTGAATAGTTTAGCTTAACTAGTAATGAATGTCTGCCTTGAACACTGTGCTCTTTTAAGAACTATATGGGATCAAATTTGACAACAGAAACTGGAAAGATTAGATAGGAAACTTAGGGGGACATGAGTTTATGTTAATGCGGGAGGAACAATTTGGAAAAGGAGGGTGAGACCCAGTGAATTTTATATCTAAGTGTGGGATCCACTCATCAATATTTTTAAGGCTTACCATGTGATTACAGTTTGCTGCCTGTCTTAGGCTCGGTTCTCTAGAGAAGCAAAACCAATAAAGTGTATAACTATATATAGAGAGATTTATATCAAGGAAACAGCTCATGCAATTGTAGACGCAAGAACATCCCAAGTCCATGGATCAGGGTAGAGGCCTCTCCCAATTCAGGCAGCCACAGAAGCTGGTGAACCCAAGATCGGCAAGTTGGAGAGCAGGGATCCCTCACAGGCTGTGAAGGTCGATGAATTCCAAGACTGGCAAGAAAAATCGCAAGGTTTCTCCTGACTCATGAAGCTGCAGGGGCTGGGGAACCCAAGATCAGCACGTCAGGGAGCAGGAGTCTAGCTTGCAGGCTGTGAAGATCGACAAATCCCAAGGTTGACAGGTAAGATGCTAGCTCAAGTCTCAAGAACCAGAGGTGAGACAACACAAGAGAGAAAGCCTTCCCCTGGAGATGACACCCTGAATTTGGACTTTAAGCCTACTTTCCATGAAGAAACAAATTTCTCTTTGTTAAAGCCATCCACTTGTGGTATTTCTGTTACAGCAGCACTAGATGACTAAGACAGAATTTAGTATTGAGATAGTGGGGTGCTGTTCTAACAGATACCTAAAATGTGGAAGTGGTTTTGAAACTGCAAATGGATAGAGGAGCGGCAGCAGCAAAGGCCCAGCAGCAGCAGAAAACCAGCAGTGGCAGAGAACCAGCAGCAGCAGAACCATGAGACCAGCGTGTGACGGCGCTGGAGCAGACCCACGGAATGAGGGAGCTGAGTACCTGTGTGCCGGAGGCTTCCTGGTGGAATGGGGTGCCTCCAGGCAATTACTGGTGTAGCTACAGAGCTTTGGAACACTTGCCCCAGCAGGGCAGATGCAGGTGTGATGAGAGGCTACGGGAAGAATAAGCTGAAGAGACAAGGAACACAAGAAGCCAAGCTGTCTCAGTCTAAAAAGGTATGGCCAGGACCTCAGGGGTTTCAAAGTGTGGAGCCATGGCCTCTGGTGTTTCTAAGTGTGGAGTTGCCACTCAGATGGACTAGGAGAATGATGCACCTAAAGCCAAGGAAGCAGAGTTGCTGTCCCAGTGGACCTGGAAGGCAGAGCTGAAGCCCAGGGCTGAGGGGCCTCCACTGAGAATCTGGAGAGTGTGGCTAATACCTAGAGTCTGGAGGGCAGGGCCATTGTGTAAATTGTCTCAGAGAACAGAAGATTATTTTCAAAGACTTGAGGGCTAATGTAACGTGTTCTGCTGACTTGTCTGGTGCCTGTTATCCCTTCTTTTCCTCTAGTTTCTCCTATTAGTAATGGAAATGTCTAACTTGTGCCTGTTCTGCCATTGTACCTTTGGAAGCAGATAACTTGTATTCTAGATTTCACAGATGAGGAATTTTTGGATTTTGGCCTTGGAGTTAAGACTTTTGCTTTGATATGATGGGATGAATATGTTTTGCATGTTGCAAGGATTTGATTTTTGGAGGGCCAAAGGGTGAATGTTATGGATTCAATTATGACCCCCCCAAAAATGTGTGTATCAATCTGACTGAGCCATGATTCCCAGTATTGTGTGGCTGTCCTCCATTTTGTAATTGTAATTTTATGTTAAAGAGGATTAGGGTGGGATTATGGCACCCTTACTAAGGTCACACCCCGGATCCAGTGTAAAGGAGTTTCCTTGGGTTGTGGCCTGCACCACTTCTTATCTTACAAGTGATAAAAGGAAAGGGAAGTAAGCAGAGATTTGGGGACCTCATACCACCAAGAAAGTCGTCCCAGTGTGTCCTTTGGACCTGGGGTCCCTGTGTGGAGAAGCTCCTAGTCCAGGGGGAGATTGATGAGAAGGCCAATAGAAAGAAAAAGCCTTCCCCTGGAGATGATACCCTGAATCCAGACTTTTAGCCTATTTTCTATGAAGAAATAAATTTCTCTTTGTTAAAGCCATCCACTTGTGGTATTTCTGTTACAGCAGCACTAGGTGACTAAGACATCACTAATTGAGAACCACCACACTTGTGCTTGTCAGTCAGTAAAATGCATATGATTTACAGGGAAATATTGTTAAAATGCAGATTCTGATTCATTAGGGCTGGATTTTGCCTGGAATTATGTATTTTTAACACAGGTCTATGGACCACCCTATGACTACCAAGATCCTCTTTGGTCTGAAGTAAATAAAACTTACTGAATAAAAATAAAGAAATTCACTGGATGGTGATTGTTGATGTTGTGTGTCAAGTTGATTCTGACTCATAACAATGATATAGGACAGAGCAGAACTTCCCCATAGGTTATGCTAGGCAGAAATATTTATGGAAGCAGATTGACAGGCCTTTTCTCCTGCAGAGTGGCTGGCTGGTAGGTTAGAATCACTGACATTTTGGTTAGCAGCAAAACGCTTTAACCATTGTGCAACCAGGGCTCCTCAGATGGTGATTAGTACAGTATGTTATATTTAGGAGTGTTTTCTTCATATCAAAAGAAATTGACCAAACACAATTTTTCATAATGAAAATGGACAAACCAGTAGAATATTCCCCACACTGCTTCTTTTAGAGTTAAAAAATTCTTGTATCAGGAGGAGGCATTGCTTAAAAGTTACAAGGATTTGGAAGTAGTATCTTCAAAAGTAACAGGGATTTTTACATCCATAGATGGCCCTTTACAGAGTCATGCAAAATTCAGCCATTTGCACACCAAGTACAAATTGACCTCATGTCTCCCTATTTACATTATACTTTAATACTTTTTGCAAATGTGGATTCAATTTTCTTATAAAATTACCTAAATTACAAAGCACTTCATATGACAGTTTAATAAGCTCCATTTTTAATACAATTGAAACTTCCATAATTGAAGTAGGCAAGGTCTTTCCATTGACCCCCCAGTATATAATCTGGGGTTCCACCATTTACACCTTGCACCACAGCTGGGAAAGCTCTGATTTGCCAGACAAGCCTTCTCCCTGCATTGTTCTCCTCTTCAGTCCACTAGTCACCTCTAAGTCTTGTGAATCTGGATGCTGAGTCTTCCTTACTATGGGGAGTTTCATTCTCAGTCACCCTCCTCAGAACAGGAGGACACTCATGGGGACATAACAACAGTGTCCCTCAGGGTCCTTGAGGATGTTACATGAAGGCTCTGACCAGGACGTATAGTCTTATCAGGAAGACAGAATGAAGGAGATGTTCTGAAACTGAAGCTCTACAATCCATTGTCTAATCATGTGAAGATAAGTATTAGGGGATATCCAGGAACAGGGCTGCACAGGTGGGTTTAGGGGATGGTATAGGCCTGGAGAGAGATCAGGCAAGTTCTGTTGTGTGCCGAAAAGCAATAGTGGGCACTATCACTGTGTTCTCATGGTCACTTGGGTCATCTTGTTGGATCCTAGTCCAGCTGTACTGAGGAGGGGTGTGCTGAACAGCTTCTATATAATGTCTCTGAATTCTCTATTAGGGAGCCTGGAAGGGCTGAGTCTTGAGTTCCTTTGAGAATCCTGCAAGTCTGGATGGGGACCTATGGGTATTTATTCCCTGGTGCCTGGATACTGAATGATACTGAATTACAGTCTTGTCCACATTTGTGTGTAACAGGCTCTGGGCTGTGTGTGGAGTACAAGTGAGGATACTTGACTTGTGCCTGGGATTTGAGAACATTGCTTAGGCTTAGGATAAGTGTCTTTGTGGCAGACTAGAAAACATGGTAGCAAACATGAGGCCTGTTGGCTATTGACTTGGCAGTGAAGGTAGGTCCTAACCAAAGTGTTTGGATGCTGTCTGGGAGAAGTCAGTGATGTCCACTTCCTCTCCTTTAATTTTTCCATGAACTGAGAAGAACTTGCTGTTCCAGGAGATGGACTTCATATTAAGTGTTTTGAGAGGTGGCCCAGCTGTGAGAACAGGATAGAGGAATGATTACTTTTTGTTGTGTGGGCAGGCATCAGTGTGCTAGGATGCTTTGGGAGAATACATTGTTCATATAAAATATATAAGGAATTCCTCTCAAACAGGAGTAAAAAGAGAACCTAATAAGACAAGTGGTGTATAACAATATTTTACAGTAAAAGAAATATAAGTGATAATTTTACACGTAAAGAGTTATCCAATCTCAAATTACAACAAATTACAACAGAGATTAAATACTTTTTTAGTATGTCCGTCAATCTGGAAAATTAAAAATATTGTCTCTAGTTAAGACCAGTGTAAAAACGAAGCCCTTTCATACCTTCTGGTAGTGAATGTAAAGGACCAATGTTCTTTTGAAGGATAACTTAGGAATATTTATCAAAATTTCAGAGACGCATGCTCTTGATATAGGCGTCTACCTCCTGGAAGGCGTCTGATTAAAATACAGGCAACATGAACAGAAATTCTCCCACTAGCATTTTGTATACCCATGTGCAGTTTACCAGCAGCATTATAACAACAAGAAAATACACACATATATATATATATATATATATCAGAAATCCCATTGTAGTTTTTGTTGCTGTCCAGTAGGTGGCTACTCATGGTGACTTTGTGTATAACAGACGGAAACATTGCCCAATCTTGTGCCATCTTCATGATTGTTGGTATGTTAGAGTCCATTATTGTGGCAATTGTGTCAATCCATCTCATTGAGGGATTCCCTTATTTTTGTTGACCCTCTACTTTACCAATCATGATGTCCTTTTCTAGAGATTGGTCCTTCCTGATGACATATCCAAAGTAAATGAGTCAAAGTCTTGCCATCCTCCCTTCTAAGGAACATTCTGTTGTATTTCTTCTAAGACTGATTTGTTCTTTCTTCTTTCAGTCCATAGTATATTAGATATTCTTTGCCAACACCATGATTCAAATGCATCCATTTTTCTTCTGTCTTCCTTTTTCATTTTCCAGGTTTGCATGCACATGAGGTGATTGAAAGTACCATGGGTTGGGTCAGGGCATCTTAGACATCAAAGTGACGTTTTTGCTTTAATAAACTTTAAAGAGGTCTTCTGCAACAGATTTGCCCAATACAGCAGCAAAACTGGAAGGAATTATTGGAATATTGTGAAAGTTCTTTGATTTCTTGACAGCTATTTCCATGGAGGTTGATTGTTGATCCAAATAGAATAAAATCACTGAGAACTTCAATTTTTTCTCTATTTATCATAATGTTGTTTATTGGTCCAGTTGCCAATACTTTCATTTTTATCATGTTCAGGTGTAAACCATATTGAAGGCTTCAGTTCTTCACTTTTATCAGTAACTACTTTAAGTCTTCTTCATTTTTGCGAAGCAAGAGTGTGTCATCTGCATCTTTTAGGTTCCTAAAGAGTCTATGCCACACTCTTTATATAGTACAATTTCATGGGTTACTTGTTCAGCTTACAGATCAAATAAGTATGGTGAAAGGACATACCTCTGTCACACACCTTATACAATTTTAAACTCTTTCTTATGCTCAAATGACTGTCTCTTGTTGCATGTACAGGTTCCCTGTGAGGATAAATAAGTGTTCGGAATTCCCATTCTTTGTAATGTTATCATAGTTTGTTATGATCCACACAGTCAAGTGACTTCACATGGTCAATAAAACACAGGCAAACATCTTTCTGATGTTCTCTGCTTATGGCCAAGATCCATTAAATATTAACAATGTTATCCCTCATTCCATGTCCTCTTCTGAAGAGCCAGCCTGTATTTTTAATATAGTACCTCACATAAAAAGAGCCCTGGTGGCATAGTGGTTAAGCACTCAACTGTAAATCTAAAGGTCAGTGGTTTGAACTCACCAGCCGCTCCAAGGAAGAAGGAAGTGGCAATCTGCTTCTGTAATGATTACAGCCTTGGGAACTCTATGGGACATTTCTACTCTGTTCTACAGGGTCGCTTTGAGTTGGAATCAACCTCATGGAAATGAGTTTGGGTTTTTTTGGGTACCCCAAATGAAGGACACAAAAGTAAAACAAAGTAAGGTATTAAGGAGAGCAACAAAGCAGGATACCAGGGATGAGACTCAACCTAAGATTATCACAATACTCCAATGATTCCCTCCAGTTTTGCTGCTGTTTTGCATTTATAATTTATTAAAAAATGTTGAATAGGGACTTCCAGCAAAATGGCACTCTAGGCAGAAGGATCACACTGTCCCTACACAGAAAAGACCTGAAAAACTAAGCCATACAGAAAAAATAGCTATCCTGAAACCCTAAAACATCAAATGAAGAGATAAAGAACTCAGCCAAGCACCAAATGGAGTGAGAAAACTGACAGAGAACAGAAAGGAAGGAAAGATTCATGCAGAGGTCCCCTATCAGCTAATACAGCATAGATCCGCCATCTTAGACTCCTATCAGAGACCAGCAAATAGGAGGTATGAGAAAGCAGCTTCATGGAGGTTCCAGCAGGAGACAAAACAACTGGTAATTTGTGATATATGCTTTCCCACCTTCCACACTTCTTCACCCTCACTCGGCCTCCTCTGCTTCCTGAGGCCGCAGTATCTTGGCCAGGAAGCACCGGCTGCTTGGATTCCACCTGCCCACACTAGCCAGCTCCCTGAGTGCCATTTGTTGACTGCTGGTGTTGCTTTTTTCCACTTCTTTTGATTTCTTTCCTTACATCTCACCAACTTCCCCCTCCTTTTGCTCAAATACCTGGCTCTGGGCGCCGTCTTTGCTTCTTTCTAAAGGGCTGCAGAGCTCTGTTCAAGTGTGGAACTGCTTCTCAGTCTGGGCTGCCACGCTGGTGGGATCCCAGGGCTTTTGTTTGTTTTGAATTGTTTGTGTGTTTTCTTTTTCTTTTCTCGAGTTAGGAGACCGTTCTGGCTGGGCAGTGCTACACGGCTTGGGACCTACCTGAGCTTGCGCAGATGTGCAGAGGGATCCCTGTGGGCATTTCTTTTTGCATGGTTTTTTTTCCTGTTTTTAGGGGGGGTTTTCTCGTTCTTTTTTTTTAATTTGTTTTGTTTCTTTTTTCCCTCTTGTTCCCTTTTTCTCTTTCTTCATTACTCAGTTTATCATCTCTCTATACCTTCCTTCTCTTCCTGTTCCCTGAAAACCTGGCGCTGAATACCTCTATGCTTTCTAGCCAGGCTGTACTGCAATACATGTGAACAACTTCCCCAGACCTCATAGTGACACCGGTGGAATCCCTGGGAGCTTTGCTGTTCTTATTTCTTTCTAATTTTTATATATTAATTCTTTCTTTTCTTCTTCTTCCCCTTTTTGTTTTTCTCCATTTCATAGTCTCTCATCTCTCCACCCACCAGCAAGCTCCCCTAGCACTCTTTTTTAGTTTGTTTGTATGTTTTTCGCTCCTGTTCCTCTCTCCTCTCTCCCATAGCCATTTTAGCTCCACACATCACAATCTCCCCCCTCCATCCTGCCTACCTGCACTATGCGCTTAACATCACAACACCAAGCAGCACAGGCATGGCCTATGGAACCTGCCCTGCACTGATTATTGATCATCCCTAGTGGCTGTAGTAAGTGCCACAAACAACCCATCCGAGCAACTTCTCTTCAGCTAGACCTGACCTGATGCAAAATATCTGAGGCACTGACACTACCAATTGGACAAGGAGGCGAAAAGTATCATGCCCACAGACAAACAAAACAAAAAAAAAGACAGATCCCGCCTGCTCAGACATACTCAAATGAAAAAAAGGATGAAACAAACCAATCTACAATCAATAAATGAGAAAAATAATTACTGAATACCCTGAAGACAGCAGACAATATCAAAACATTTACAAAAACAGGACAGGAAGGTTCCAGTAGGCATCCAAAATAAAACACCAGATGACTTGCCAGTGGAAGAAAAGGCACTAGAACTACCTGGTAGGGAATTCAAATCTCTAATACTCAGAATTCGCCAACAGCTGAAGCAAAAAGCAGACAAAAATGAGGAAAAAATAGACAAATTCATGGAAAATACAGACAAAAAATTGGAAGAATTCAGGAAAATAATGCAGTAGCAAAATGCCAAAATAAATTCACCACTAGAAATTCTAGGAAAACAACAATTAGAAATCCAAAAGAGAAACAACAAGATTTCAGAAATAGACAGTGTCATAAAAGGGCTGAGGAGCATATTTGAAATGGTGGAAGACAGGATCTGTGGAATTGAAGACATACACTTGGATACAACTTTGTTCGAGGAAAACTCAAAAAAAGAACAAAGAAAAATGAAGAGACCTTGACAGTTATGTGGGATACAATCAAAAGCAAAAATTTCCGAGTGATTGGGGTTCCGGAACAGGGGGAGAAAACAGAAAACACAGAGAGGATATTGAAGAACTGCTGAGAGAAAATTTCCCCAAATCATGAAAGATGAAAAGCTGGCCGTCCAAGAAGCTCAATGAACCCCGTATAGGATAGACCCCCAAAAGAAAATCACCAAGGCATATCACAATCACACTCGCTAAAAACAGACAAAGAATCCTGAGAGCAGCTCGTGAAAAAGAAGAAGTCACATACAGAGGAGAAACAATAAGACTAAGCTCAGACTATTTGGCAGAAACCATGCAGGCAAGAAGGCAATGGGATGACATATATAAAACCTTGAAAGAAAAAAATTCCCAGCCAAGAATAATGTATCCTGAAAAATTCTCATTCAAATATGATGATGAAATTAGGACATTTCCATATAAACAGAAATTAAGGGAATATGTAAAAACCAAATCAAAGTTACAAGAATTATTAAAGGGAGATCTTCAATCTGAGAACAAACAACTTCAGCTCACAGGCTGAGTCTAGGATGCAGGAACGTACCAGCCGGATACCAGTCCAGGAAATGAACTCTCAAGGACTATCGAAAACCAAAAGAAATACAACAGGGAATCAGAGCAGTTAATCTGTAAATGACAACAATATCAGAACAATAAAAGAGGGAATAAACGATATAAGTATAGAACCTTCTAACGGAGAGGAAGGCAAGGCGATACCAAGTAACAATAAACTGCTTCAAACTTAGAAAGATAAAGGTAAAATTCATGGTAACCACAAAGAAAGTTAACAGACTCATAAAAATAAAGAGGAAAAATATAAAGTCTCAGGAAAAACAAAACATACAAAAACAAAAGAAATGAAAAAAAATCCACAAACAAGAGGAATTCAGCACAGGAGAGTAAGAAAAACAAAGAAAATGTCAGCACCACAAAAAAAGCACTACAAAATGACAGCAATAAACTAACATCTATCAATAATTACACTGAGTGTAATTGGACTCAATGCACCCATAAAGAGACAGAGAGTGACAGAATAGATAAAAAGAAAATAGGATCCATCAATATGCTGTCTACGAGACACACCTTAGAAACAAAGACGTGAATTTTTTAAAAGTCAAAGGTTGGGAAAAAATATATCAAGCTAACAACTACAAAAAAGAGGAGTGGCAATACTAATCTCAGATAAAATAGAATTTAAAACAAAATCCACCATAAAAGACAAAGAAGGACACTAAATATTGATTAAGGGGATGATCCACCTTGAAGACATAACCATAATAAACATCTAGACACGGAATGACAGGGTTCCAAAATACATAAAATGAACTGTAACAAAACTGAAAAGAGAAACTGACAGTTCCACAATAAAGTAGGAGACTTCAACACACTACTCTCAGTAAAGGACAGAACAACTAAAAAGGAACTCAGCAAAGATACAGAAGACCTAAAGGGCACAATCAGCCAACTTGACCTCATAGACATATGTAGAACAATCCATCCAACCGCTGCAAAGTACACATTCTTTTCCAATGCACATGGAACGTTCTCCAGAATAGACCACATCTTAGGCCACAGAGCAATCCTCAACAAGATCCAAAACGTTGAGATAATTCAAAGTATCTTCTCTGACCACAATGCCATCAGGGTAGAAATTAACAACTGAAAGAGCAAGGAAAAAACAATCGGTTACCTGGAAACTGAATAATATCCTGCTTACACTGCACTGGGTAATAGAAGAAATCAGAGATGAATAAAAAAATTCCTAGAATCAAATGACAATGGAAACACATCATACCAAAACTTTTGGAACACAGCAAAGACAGTCCTCAGAGGACAATTTATAGCAATAGATGCACATATCAAAAAAGAAGAAAGGGACAAAATCAAAACATTAACTACACAACTCAAACAAATAGAAAGAGAACAGCATAAAAAGCCCACAGCCACTGGAAGAAAGGAAATAATAAAGATCAGAGCAGAAATAAATGAAATAGAGAACAGAAAAACAATAGAAAGAATCAACAAAACCAAAAGTTGGTTCTTTGAAAGAATCAACAAAATCGACAAACCACTGGCCAGACTGACAAAAGAAAAACAGGAGAGGACGCAAATAACCCAAATAAGAAATGAAATGGGCAACATTACAACAGACCCAACTAAAATAAAAAGGATCATAACAGAATATTATGAAAAACTATACTCCAACAAATTTGAAAACCTAGAGGAAATGGATAAATTTCTAGAAACACACTACCTACCAAAACTATAACAAAGTGATTTTTGAAAACCTGAACAGACCCATAGCAAGAGAAGAGATTGAAAAGGTAATAAAAAAAAAACTCCCCCCCCCAAAAAAAAAGCCCTGGCCCAGATGGCTTCACTGGAGAATTCTACAAAACATTCATAGAAGAGATTGTACCAGTACTACTCAAGCTATTTCAGAGCATAGAAAAGGAAGCAACACTTCCGAATTCATTCTATGAAGCCAGCATAATGCTGACACCAAAACCAGGCAAAGACGCCACAAAAAAAGAAAATTACAGACCAATATCTCTCTTGAATATAGATGCAAAAATTCTCAACAAAATTTTAGCCAATAGAATTCAGCATCATATCAAAAACATAATACACCACGACCAAGAAGCATTCATATCAGGTATGCAAGGGTGGTTCAACATTAGAAAATCAATCAATGTAATCCACCACATAAATGAAAGGAAAGAAAATAATCACATTATCATCTCAATTGACACAGAAAAGGCATTTGACAAAGTCCAACACCCATTCCTGAGAAAAACTCTCAGTCAAATAGGTATAGAAGGGAAATTTCTGAACATAATAACGGGAATCTATGAAAACCAACGGCCAACATCATTCTTAATGAGACAGGCTGAAAACATCCCCCTTGAGAACGGGAACAAGACAAGGATGCCCTTTACCACCACTCCTATTTAAGATTGTGCTGGAAGTTCTAGCTAGAGGAATAAGGCAAGAAAAAGAAATGAAGGGCATCCAAACTGGTAATGAAGAAGTTAAACTGTCCCTGTTTGCGGATGATAGGATACTATACATAGAAAACCCTAAAGACTCCATAAGAAAACTACTGGAACTAATAGAAAGATTCAGCAGAGTAGAAGGATACAAGATAAACATACAAAAATCAGTTGGATTCCTATACACCAACAAATAGGATGATGAAAAGGAAATCAGGAAAACAATACCATTTATAATAGCCCTTAAAAAAATAAAATACTTAGGAGTAAATCTAACCAGGGATGTAAAAGACCTATACAAAGAAAACTACAAAACACTACTGCAAGAAACTCAAAGGGATCTACATAAAAGGAAAAACATACCACGCTCATGGATAGGTAGACTCAACCTTGTGAAAATGACAATTCTACCTGAAGCAATTATCAAATACAGTGCAATCCCAATCCAAATACCAACAACATTCTTCAAAGAGATGGAAAAACTAATCAACTTTATATGGAAAGGGAAGAAGGCCCGAATAAGTAAAGCACTACTGAAGAAGAAGAATAAAGTTGGAGGACT
>NW_004444200.1:2118412-2128972 GCF_000243295.1 Trichechus manatus latirostris
AAACAACCTAGATGCCCATCAACAGATGAATGGATAAACAAACTATGGTACATACACACAATGGAGTACTATGCAACGAGAAAGAACAATGATGAATCTTTGAAGCATCTCATAACGCGGATGAAACTGGAAGACATTATGCTGAGTGAAAGAAGTCAATATCAAAAGGACAACTATTGTATGAGACCTTTATTGTAAAAAAGCATGAAAAAGTTTACGCACAGAAAGTGACTATCTTTGTTGGTTACCAGGGATGGGAGGGGTAGGGGGGAAATACTAAATAGGCAATAGATCAGTGGTAGCTTTGGTGAAGGGTGAGACAGTACACAAGACTGGGGAAACAAGCACAACTTGTACAATGAAATCTCATGGAAGCTCCATAGACACATCCAAACTCCCTGAGGGACTGAATTGCTGGGCGGAGGGCTGTGAGGACCATGGTCTCGGGGAATATCTAGCTCAATTGGCATAACACAGTTGATAAAGACAATGTTCTACATTCTACCTTGGTGAGTAGTGTCTGGGGTCTTAAAGGCTTCTGAGAAGCCATCTAAGATACTCCACTAGTCTCATCCCTTTAGGAGCAAGGCAGAATGAAGAGAACTGGATACAAGGAAAAGATTAGTCCAAAAGACTAATGGACCACAGCTACCAAGGCCTCCACCGGACTGAGTCCAGCATAACTAGACGGTGCCCGGCTACCACCACTGACTGCTCTGACCATGATCACAACAGAGGGTTCTGGTCAGAGCTGGAAAAGGATATAGAACAAGATTCTAACACACACAAAAAAGACCAGATTACTGGCCTAAAGGAGACTGTAGAAACCCCAAGAGTATGGCCCCCAGACACCCTTTTAGCTCAGTGGTGAAGTCACTTCCGAGGTTCACCGTTCAGCCGAGGATTGGACAGCCCCATAAAAGAAAACGGGACTAATGAGGCACATCAGTCCAGGGACAAGGGCTAGAAGGCAGAAGGGGACAGAAAAGCTGTCTCTTCCTTCTTCTGCACTTACTTTGATGTGAAACAGTTTGCTTGTGTTTACTCTTCCTGTTAGATACCCTGCTGTTTTCCTTGCAATGCAAAACATGAGTTGCAGTCTCTATTGAATGCCACATATTTCTCCACTCTGTGGAATGAAATTATTCCTTCAATAAAAATTTTGTTTTAATTTCTATCAGAGAATCTGTCTAGTGTTTACACTAAGACAAGGGTAAGGGTTAGAGTGTTAGGATTAGAGGTTTAAGGTTAAAAATTAGGGTTAGATGGTTTGGGTTACAGTTAGAAATTTAGGGTTAGGGATAGTAATTAAGGTTAGGACTAGAGGGTTCAGGTTAGAAATTAGGGTTAGGGATAGAGGGTTAGGGTTAGGGTGAGAGGGTTAGGGTTAGGGTTTGTGAGTTAGTTTTAGGATACTGGTTAAAGTTAGGGTTACAGAGTTATGGTTAGGGTTATAGAATTATAATCAAAGTTTTAGGTTTAGGGGTTAGGGTTAGGGTGGGCTAGGGTTAGAGGTTTATACAATTAGTGTTAGGGTTAGAGGGGTTACGGTTTTAGAGTTTTAGGAATGAGACAAGGAGTCCTGTTAGAACGAAAACTATTCACCACAGCATTGGATATCTAGGGCAAAAAAATCAAGAAGAATGGGGAGAAGAGATGAGGAAATCTTAAAGATTAAATAAACAAGATAAGGCTAGAATTGATCGGAGATTTTTTTATTTTTTAAATATTAAAACTGAAAAAAAAAAGCAATGAGCAATGGGGCAAAATACCCCATTCTAAAATCAATATATTTCCGCATAGAAAGCAATAAGAAGAAGAAACAGGGTAAACTGAAAGGAAGGGCCCACAGAGAATTATCATAAAAAAGAGAGAAATTTATACTAAATGTTTTTGTTTTAGTTGTTTTTGTTGTTAGGTGCTGTTGAGTTGGTTCCGACCCATAGCGACCCTAGGTACAACAGATTGAAATACTACCCAGTCCAGCGCCATCCTCACAATTGTTTTTATGCTTGAGTCCATTGTTGCAGCCACTGTGTCAATTCATCTCTTCCAGGGTCTTCCTGTTTTTCACTGACCCTCTATTCTACAAGGCTTGATGTCCTTGTCCAGAGACTAGTCTCTCCTGATAACAAGTCCAAAGTACCTGAGATGAAGGCTTGCCATCATCACTTGTAATGAGCATTCTTGCTGGACTTCTTCCAAAACAGATTTTTTTATTCTTCTGGAAGTTCATGGTATATTCAATATTCTTTGCCAACACCATAATTCAAAGTCATCAATTCTTCCATCTTCCTTATTCATTGTCCAGCTTCCACATGTATATGAGGCAATTGAAAACACCATGGCTTGAGTCAGGCACACCTTAGTTCTCAAAGTGACATCTTTGCTTTTTAACACTTTAAAGAGGTCTTTTGCTGCAGATTTGCCCAGTGAAATGCTTCTTTTGAGTTCTTTACTGCTGCTTCCATGGTGTTGATTGTGAATCCAAGTAAAATCAAATCCACGACAACTTTAATCTTTTCTCCGTTTATCACGATGTTGCTTATTGGTCCAGTTGTGAGGATTTTTGTTTTCTTTATGTTCAGGTGTAATCCACAGTTAAGGCTGTGGTCTTTGATCTTCATCAGTAAGTCCTTCAAGTCCTCTTCACTTTCAGCAAGCAAGGTTGTGTCATCTGCATATCGCAAGTTTTTAATGAGTCTTCCTCCAATCCTGATGCTGCATTCTTCTTCATATAGTCCAGTTTCTCGGATTATTTGCTCGGCATACAGATTGAATAAGTATGATGAAAGGATACAACTCTGACACACACCTTTCTTGACTTTAAACCATACAGTATCCCCTTGTTCTGTTCAAATGACTGCCTCAGGATCTAAGTACAGGTTCCTTATGAACACAATTAAGTGTTGTGTAATTCCCGTTCTTTGCAATGTTATCCATAATTTGTTATGATCCACACAGTTGGATGCCTTTACATAGTCAATAAAACACAGGTAAACATCTTCTGGTACTCTGCTTTCAGCCAGGATCCATCTGCCATCAGCAGTGATAACCCTCATTCCAGCTCCTCTTCTGAATCTGGCTTGAATTTCTGGCAGCTCCCTGTTGATATACTGCTGCAACCGCTCTTGAATGATCTTCAGCAAAATTTTACTTGTGTGTGATAAAGATATTGTTCGATAATGTCCGCTTTCTGTTGGATCACAGTATTATGCTAGCTATCATTTTTTTTCTTTTTTGGCAATGGCACCCACCTCAGAAATTATTGTATAATGTTAGACTTTCACCTAAGCCATGAGCTTTAAATAAATGATAAAATATTTTGAGGTAGACCCTAAATAATTCCTCATTAGAGAGCATGTGTTTGTTATAGAATAATTAACTTAAGCTCCAATTCTTATATGATTTGAGAACGATAGTAAAATACAAGTTTGCAAAACAGAATTTGGAGGCATGAAAGTTTGTGCACTGAATAAACTGAAATGGGAGAAAGAGAAGCATGTGCTTGAAAATGGCACTGCAATTTGTTAAACCAGAAAAAATACCACAAGACATATTTGAGCCTGAAAAATGTTAAATTCCTTCCATTTTTCTACTGTCTGAGCCCCTCAAGTGTGAGTTAACTTTTCCTTAAAGACTCCTTCCGTAACTTCACAAAGGAAAATTGTCCCACCTTAATCAACAGACTACAGGTACTTTCAAGAAGGGCGTGATTACCATCTCTATTAAACACATGAAACCGTAGTGAGAGAAAATAGTGCTGTTTAAGCAATTGTCACTCAGTCACATTGTTTATAGAGAAAATTGGATAATCGAATTAACTCCATTAAACTCATTGTCACAAGCACACAACTTTGAAATAACTATGCTAATCGTGAAAATTTCTCTGTGATTTCTGTACAGCAGATTGAAAGACAGATTAATTTCTGAATTACAGTCTTAAGGATCACAAAAATCATACTCCATTACTACTTGGAACAAACTGTAACAATCATCTTTGGTGAGGGTTACATTAAAATACATTAGGAGCCATTAGCGATTGGCATTGGACCTTCTTTCCTTTTCCACATGCTTAGTGCCTCACCTCAGGAATTATTCCTCCTCCTGTATGGCTTTCCTTGGAAGAAAGGCCTGGTGATCTACTTCCAAAAAAATAAGTCATCAAAAACCCGATAGAGCACAGCTCTACTCTGACACATATGGGGTCACCTTGAGTCAGAATCAACTTGACAGCAACTGGCAATAATGTGAAGCTTTGGCAAGGGACCAGTTTCTACATTGGAAGAACTCCTTTTCCAGACATGAGAACTTACCCTGACTCCTGATACGCCTCCTTCCCTCACAGACTGTGCCTCTCAGCCTGAAACAGAAAATGCTTATCTGACTCCCTTCTGCTGCCAGGACAGTGGGCTCAGTGTGATGGTCAGGATAGCCACTGGGTGTGTAGGAGGGAGAGAGGCAGACCCTGAAGAAAAGGTGTGTGATTCTGTGACCTCACCTCCCCACAGAACTGCAATTATCACCTCACCTGTAGCTTCAATGACACCTCACAATGTGGCAGTTAAGACTATTTTTGAAAAACTCTCTCCCAGTTCCCACATCTCAGAAACAGTAAAAGTATTTAGTGAGCACATCCAAAGGGGCCTTTTGTGTTATTGAGAGAGGCTTTATGCCATCCATGGTTTACCATACTTGTAAACTCTGGCTTGTTTGAAGATAGTCATTGCAGCCCACAGGTTGAGTGTTTGGGAGACACTCTTCTTTTTCCATACTCCCTGAAGCCCATGGAGGGCTAACACAGTGGAAGCAGAAAATGCTGAGATCTGACACATGAGGGACTGGCAGTGAATTGGGTGTATTTCATTGGATGCTGTGATTCCTTGAGAAGTTCAATGCTCCCAAATTATAATTGTCTGTTTATCCTCAGGCTCCTGGACTACAAAATTAGGAAGGTTATGAACAGAGACATGAAAGGATATAGAGGGCTTAAGAAGACTTTCTGAGAAGAGGAGAATGAAAGGAAGAACATGATGTCTTGAATTAATGTTAAAAACTATTAGAAACCATTTGTACAAGTCAGTGTTAATTAATTGGAAAGTATAGTTGACATGGATGTTTTCTAGAAGTATATATTTTATTAATATTGGCCCAAGAAGACGTAGAAGTACTAAAATGAAGAATATCAATAGAAGAAACAGAGATATTTACAAAGGGCTTCTTCACAAAACAAGCACCAGGTGATATATTTATCAGTGTGACATTGTATTCCTCTTAAATAACAGATAAACAATTACCACAAAAGTAGTAAAGAATAATGTTCCCAAATTATTTATGATAATCTTACAAAGATATCCATGAATATAATATTTGACAAATCTCACATATGACTAGGGATTTAAAATTATTAAATACAATATCAGCAAATATTGCCAACTTTAAAAGGTTATAATAAGATCAAGTTCAGCTTACACGAGGAATAAAATGGTTCATTGTTAGGAAATATATGATTACAGAAAATACTTAATTAGCAATGCTTAAATGGCAATATATAACAAGCATACATTAGAAAAAAGGAAAGGTCACAATCAATAATCAAAGTTTTCTCCTCAAGAAAAGAGAAAGAAGAACAAAATAAACATAAAGCAAGCATAATGAAGAAAATAACAAAGAAAAAATAAAAAGAAACTGAAAACAGGAAAACAATAGAGGAAATCAATTAAACCAAAAACAAAAACTCGTTCTTTGAAAAAATTCAATAAAATTGACAAATCTTTAACAAGACAAAGATAAAAAGAGACAAGACACAAATCTTCTATAAAGGAAAGAAACAGGGTGACACTACAGAGCCTGAAGTCATTAAAAGGATAATAATGTGATACTATGAAAAATTTTATACTCATGAATTTGACAACTTAGAAGAAATGAACCATTTCCTCAAAAACCAAAAAGTATCAAAACTCAATTAAAATGAAATAGAAATGGAAATGGTAGTTAAAAAGATTCTCACAAAGAAAACTGCAAGTCCAGATGGCTTATTGGTGAATTCTATCAAATACTTGAGGAAGAAATAGTATCAATTCTACACAAACTCTTGCAAAAATTTAAATAGGAGAAATTTTCCTGATTCATCCAATGAGAACAGCATTGACCTGACATCAAAACCAGATAAAGACATAAAGCCAATTCCTGTAGAGTCCATTCCAAGTCATGGCCACTCAATGTGTTTCAGAGTAAAAAACCAAAAAAACAAACCCAAACCCGTTGCCATTGAGTCAATTCTGACTCATAGCAACCATATAGGACAGAGTAGAACTGCTCCATACAGTTTCCAATGATCAGCTGGTGGATTCAAACTGTTGACCTTTTTTTGGTTAGCAGGTGTAGCTCTCAACAACTGAGTCACCAGGGCTTAGTATTCCAGAGTAGAACTGTACTTTATAGGGTTTTCAATGATTGTGATCTTTTAGAAGTGGATCACCAGGACTTTCTTCCAAGGCAACTCTGGTGGATTTGAACTGCTAACCTTCTGGTACCTTCTGGTTACTAACTGAGCACTTAACTATCTGTACCACCCAAAGACTTCGAACATACAAGAAACAAAAAACACAGTCCCTCATGACGATAGATGTAAAAATTCAAAAGGGAAAACTTAACAAATAGAATCTAACGATTAAAAGAACATTACAACCAAGTAGGGTTTACCCCAGGAACACAGTGATGGTTTAGGATTTAAAAATCAATCAAATTAGGAGGTGGGGCCAAGACGACAGAGTAGTCAGATGCTTCCGGTCATCCCTTTTACAACAAAGACCTGAAAAAACAAGTGAGTCAATTATATATGACAATCTAGGAGCCCTGAACATCAAAGGCAAAGTTGAGAAATCAGACTAAGTGGCAGTGGAGGGAGAGAAGGTTCAGAAGCTGCGAGGAGTTGCCAGATCTGACCCGGCGAGAGCCTGGGCCTTCAGGCCAGATCAGCTCGAGGTGCGCGGTGAGGCAGGCAAGCTGCGGTGCTCAGCTGGTGTTTTACACACCGGGAGAGACTCAGTGGCAGAGTCTACTCGGCCATCCAGAACCAGTGAGAAACAGCCCTCAATCAGAGAAAGATAAGTATTTGCATCTGGTGTACTGCGCAGATCAAAAACAACCCCTTTTGGGAAAAACCTCTCTCTCATTTACCTCCCCACTCCCCGCTCTGCACTGGGTCGCCGAGTCCCCTGGGCCAGAAGTAGGACCCATCATGCGCCCTGAGCCATTCTCCTGGACTTGGAGAGAGACCAAAGTAACAAACAGGGGAAAAAAATAATTTGCCAGTAACTCAGGGTAAGCACAGCTCCTTTGCCTAGGCACAGGCATAAGGGGTCCATGGACTTTGAGTGCCTTTTCCCTGCATAGACTTGTGTGGGCCCATTTAAACAGCATAGACCCTCATTACCACAGTACAACAAGGTATATACCTGCAGTCTGACTTCAACTGTTTCAGCTGTCAAGTGGCAAGTTTGTGACATTTGACACTGCTCTGCCCATTAAGCAGGGTTTTTACCTACCCACATCAGGGGCTTGAGGACTGGTGGCTCCACCCACGCCACCTAGCCACCTGCAACAGGGGCCTAAGAATAAGTACTGCCCCCCCCCACCCAGTCCTTACAGCCAACAACATTGGGTGCTTATAGTCTGGATGCAAAACGAACCCACCTACGTGTTCTAGGGAACAGGGACACATTTTCCTCCCAGACACTTGGGGCAGCCATCAGCTCCCTACATTGCTCAGGTTGTGACCCCCCCTGCTGCAGCCAGATGCCTGTGCCTACACCAATCACCCATGCCTGTCTAGGACTTTAGGTGAGAGCCTGCACCACACACTTGGTGGCTGACGACCTGAACACCTGAGCTGAATCCATACAGGAGGAGTGGGTGGACTCTTGGACTCACATACTTAGTGGCAGTTCTGGCCACCAGGTGGCAGGACATTGGAGCTTCAGGGGTGCTGGTGATCAGCTACACAAGCAGCCTATTTGGGCATATCAAGACAAAACAAAACTAGAAGCTAAGACACAGTAAGCAAACATTAAATAAATAAATGTAATAACTTATTGATGGCTCAGAAACAACAGTCAATATCAGATCACATAAAGAGGCAAGACATGGTGGCTTCAGCAAGCTCCCAAAATAAAGAATCAGATTTTCCAGAGGCAGAGAATTTCTTGGAATTACCAGAGGCAGAATACAAAAGATTAATATACAGAACTCTCCAAGACATCAGGAAGGAAATTAGGCAAAACACAGACCAAGAAATACAGGAACTTAAGAAGATAAGAGAAGAGCATAATCACAAATTTAACAGGCTGTGAGAATCCATAGAGAGACAGCAATCAGAAATCCAGAAGATTAACTATAAAATTTCAGAATTAGACTACTCACTAGAAAGTCATAGGAGCAGAATTTGAGGCAATGGAAGTCAGAATTAGTGATACTGAAGATAAAGCACTTGACACCAACTTATTTTAGGAAAAATCAGATAAAAGGATTAAAAAAAATGAAGAAACCCTAAGAATTACTTGGGACACTATCAAGAGGAATAACCTACGAGTGATTGGAGTACCAGAACAGGGGGCATTAACAGAAAATACAGAGAGAATTTTTGAAAATTTGTTGGCAGAAAACTTCCCTGATATCGTGAAAGATGAGAAGATATCTATACAAGATGCTCATCGAACTCCACATAAGGTAGACCCCAAAAGAAAGTCACCAAGACACATTATAATCAAACTTGCCAAAACCAAAGATAAAGAGAGAATTTTAAGAGTGGCTAGGGAGAAACAAAAAGGTTTCTACAAAGGATAAGACTAAGCTCTGACTACTCAGCAGAAACCATGCAGGCAAGAAGGCAATGGGATGACATATAGAAAGCCTTGAAGGAAAAAAATTGCCAGCCAACAATTATATATCCAGCAAAACTATCTCTGAAATATGATGGCGAAATTAGGGCTTTTCCAGATAAACAGAAGCTTAGAGAATTTGCAAAAACCAAACCAAAATTACAAGAAATATTAAAGGGAGTCCTCCATTTAGAAAATCAATAACATCAGATAACAACCCAAGACTAAAACACAGGACGGAGCAACCAGATATCAACCCAGGTAGGGAAGTCACAAAAAATAAATCAAAGTTAAAAAACTGAAAATAAGGAAACAGAGATGTTGCTACGTAACAGATGACAACATTAAAACAAAAAAAGAGGGACTAAAAAATTTAGTCATAGATTTTTCATATGGAGAGGAAGTCAAGGCAATATAAAGAAATAAAAGACTGGTTTAAACTTATACAAATAGGGGTAAATAGAAAGGTAACCACAAAGGAAATTAACAATCCTACACATCAAAATAAAAATATTAGAAAAATATAGACTTAGAAAATACAAAATCAACAACAATGAAAAGATGAAAAGAAAATACATAAACAAAAACGACTCAGCAAAGAAAACTAAGTGGAACAAAGAAACTGTCAACAACACATGCAAAAAAATACATAAGAATGACAGCAATAAACTCATACCTATCAATAATTGTGCTAAATATAAATGGACTAAATGCACCAATAAACAGTGGCAGAACAGATTAAAAAAACAGGATCCGTCTATATGTTGCCCACAAAAGACACATCTTAGACTTAAAGACACAAACAAACTAAAACTCAGAGGATGGAAAAAATATATCAAGCAGGCAACACAAAAAAGAGCAGCAGTGGCAATATTAATCTCTGACAAAATAGACTTTAAAGTTAAATCCACCACAAAGGATAAGGAAGGACACTATATAATGATAAAAGGGTTAATACACCAGGAGGACATAACTGTAATAACTATTTATGCACCCAATGACAAGGCTCCAAAATATATAAACCAAACTCTAATAGCATTGAAAAGTGAGATAACTCCACAATAATAGAAAGAGACTTCAACAAACCGCTTTCAGTAAAGGACAGAACATCCAGAAAGAAGCTCAATAAAGACACAGAAGATCTAAATACTACAATCAACCAACTGGATCTCATAGACATGTACTGAACACTCCACCCAACAGCAACCACGTATACTTTCTTTTCCAACACACATGGAACATTCTCCAGAATAGATCACATACTAGGCCATAAAGCAAGCCTTAACAGAATCCAAAGCATCAAACACTACACAGCATCTTTTCTGACCATAAAGCCATAAAAGTAGAAATCAAAAACAGAAAAATCAAGGAAAATAAATCAAATACATGGAAAATAAATAACATCTTGCTCAAAAACTACTGCATTATAGAAGAAATTAAGGATGGAATCAAAAAATTCATAGAATCAAACGAGAATGAAAACCCATCTTACCAGAACCTTTGGAACACAGCAAAAGTAGTGCTCAGAGGTCACTTTGTAGCAATAAATGCACATATTCAAAAAGAAGTAAGGGCCATAATCAAAACATTAACCCTACAACTGGTATAAGTAGAAAGAGAGCAGCAAAAGAAGCCCTCAGGCTCCAGAAGAAAGGAAATAATAAGAATTAGAGCAGAA
>NW_004444200.1:2129790-2145522 GCF_000243295.1 Trichechus manatus latirostris
TTGAAAGCATTCCCCTTGAGAACTGCAACTGGACAAGGATGCTCTTTATCACCACTCTTATTCAACATTGTGCTGGACGTCCTAGCCAGAGCAATTAGGCTAAAAAAAGAAATAAAGGGCATCCAAATTGATATGGAAGAAGTCAAAGTATTTCTATTTGCAGGCGATATGATTTTATACACAGAAAACCCCAAAGTATCCACAAGAAAACTACTGGAACTAATAGAAGATTTCAGCAAAGTATCAGGATACAAGATAAACATACAAAAATCCGTTGCATTCCTCTACACCAACAAAGAGAACTCTGAAGAGGAAACCACCAAATCAATAGCATTCACAATAACCTCCAAGAAGATAAAATACTTAGGAATAAATCTAACCAGAGATGTAAAAGATCTATATAATGAAAACTACAAGGCACTACTGCAAGAAATCAAAAGAGACCTGAATAAGTGGAAAAACATACCTTGCTCATGGATAGGAAGACTCAACATTGTGAAAATGTCAATTCTACCCAAAGCCATCTGCAGATACAATGCAATCCCAATCCAAATTCCAACAGCATTTTTTAGTGAGATGGAGAAACAAATCACCAACTTCATTTTGACAGGAAGAGGCCCGGATAAGTAAAGCATTACTCAAGAAGAAGAACAAAGTGGGAGGCCTCACACTACCTGATTTTAGAACCTATTATACTGCCAAGGTGGTCAAAACAGCCTGGTACTGGTACAAAAGATACATAGACCAATGGAACAGAATTGAGAATCCAGACATAAATTCATCCACCTATGAGCAAGGCCCAAAGTCCATTAATTGGGGAAAAGATAATCTCTTTAACAAATGGTGCTGGCATAACTGGATATCCATCCTCAAATAAATGAAACAAGACCCATACCTCACGCCATGCAAAAAAAACTAACTCAAAATTAAGCAAAGATCTAAAATCTAAAACGATAAAGATCTTGGAAGAAAAAATAGGGACAATGCTAGCAGCCCTAATACATGGCATAAATAGAATATGAACCATAAGTAACAATGCACAAACACCAAAAGAGAAACCAGATAACTGGGAGCTCCTAAAAATCAAACACTTATGCTCATCAAAAGACTTCGCCAAAAGAGTAAAAAGACAACCTACAGACTGGGGAAAAAATTTTGGCTACAACAAATCCTATCAGCATCTAATCTCTAAAATCTACACGATACTGCAAAACCTCAATAACAAAAAGAGAACCCAATTTAAAAATGGGCAATGGATATGAAGAGGCACTTTACCAAAGAAGACATTCAGGTGGCTAACAGACACATGAGGAAATGCTCATAATCGTTAGCCATCAGAGAAATGCAAATCAAAATTACAATGAGATACCATCTCACCCCAACGAGGCTAGCATTAATCCAAAAACTACAAAATAATAAATGTTGGAGAGGTTTTGAAGAGACTGGAACACTTATACACTGTTGGTGGGAATGTAAAATGGTACAACCACTGTGGAAATTCATTTGGCGCTTCTTCAAAAAGGTTGAAATAGAAGTACCATACGATCCAGCAATCCTGCTCCTTGGAATATATCCTAGAGAAATAAGAGCCATCACACGAATAGATATATGCACACTAATGTTCATTGCAGCACTGTTCATGATAGCAAAAAGATGGAAACAACCTAGGTGCCCATCAACAGACGAATGGATAAACAAATTATGGTATATTCACACAATGGAATACTATGCAACAATAAAGAACAACGATGAATCTGTGATACGAGGGTCGGGAGGGAGGGAGAGGGGTATTCACTAACTAGATAGTAGACAAGAATTATTTTAGGTGAAGGGAAGGACAGCACACACTACAGGGGAAGTCAGCACAACTGGACTAAACCAGAGCTAAGAAGTATCCTGAATACAACCAAATACTTTGAGGGACAGAGTAGCAGGGGTGGAGATCTGGGGACCATGCTTTCAGGGAACAGCCAAGTCAATTGACATAACCAAGTTTATTAAGAAAATATTCTGCATCCTAGTTTGATGAATGGCATCTGGGGTCTTAAAAGCTAGTGAATGGCCATGTAAGATGCATCAATTTGTCCCAAACCACCTGGAGTATAGAAGAGTGAAGAACAGTAAAGTCACACGGAAAGTATTATCCCAAGAGACAGAAAGGGCCACATAAACTGGAGACAGCAACAGCCGGAGACCAGAAAAACTAGATGGTGCCCAGCTGCCACAAGTGACCACCCTGACAGGGAACACAACCGACAGTCCCTGTTGGAGCAGGAGAAAAGTGGAGTACAAAACTCAAATTCTAGTTAAAAGACTAGACTTAATGGTCTGACTGAAACTGGAGGATCCCCAGAAAGCATGGCCCCTGGACTCTCTGTCAACCCAGAACTAAGACCATTCCCAAGGCCAACTCTTCAGATAAAGATTAGATTGGACTATGGGACATAAAATGATACTCGTGAAAAGTGTGCTTTTTAGCTCAAGTAGATACACGAGACTAAATGGGCAGCTCCTGTCTGGAGGTGAGATGAGAAGGCAGAGAGGTTCAGGAGCTGGTTGAACGGACACGTGATATCAGGGGTGGAAAGGAGGAATGTGCTGTCACAGTAGAGGGAGAGCAATTAGGGCCACATAACAATGTGTGTATAAATTTTTGTATGACAGACTAACTTGAATTGTAAACTTTCTCTTAAAGTACAATAAAATCAATTTAATTCACCACACGAACAAACTAAAATACAAAGGCCATATGATCATCTCAAACGATGAGGAAAAAAAAGCATTAAAAAAAACACAATATCCATTCCTGATTTAAAAGAAAAAAAACTCAGCATATTAGGAAGAAAAGTGAACTTCCTTATCCTAATAAGAAGCAGCTACAAAAAAAAATTCAGGTATTATCATGTTTAATGGTGAAATACTGAATGCTTTCCTACCAAGATCAGGAAGAAGAAAGTGATGTATGCTCTCACCAATTCTATTTAACATTGTGCAGGAGGTTATTGCCAGAGCAATCAGATAAGAGAAATAAATAAAAGGCACTGTGTTTGGAAAGGAAAAAGTAAAATTATCTTGATTCACAGAAAACATGGGGCCCCAACCATTACATCCAAGTTCTAGGATGGCACATTTAGGCTAAGTGCTTAGGTATTAGCCTAAACATTGGCAATGCAAACCCACCCAAACGTGCCTCTGAAGACAGACCTTGGTTATCTGTTTCTGAAAACTCACAGCCTTGAAAACCCTATGGAGCAGTTCTATGCTGTACACCTGGGGTTGCCATGTGTCGGTATCAACTCGATGGCAATTAATAACCACAATAATAGAGAAGGTCCCTTCCTTTTATAAGTCAGGAAGTTATAATTTCTGCTTGTATTTGATTGTCCAAAACCTACCCAAAAGTTCACATATATCTGCAACAAAGGCTTGTTGTTAGATGCAGTCGAGTCATAGTGACCCTCTGTACAACAGAACAAAACATGGCCTGGTCCTGCACCATCCTCACAATCGTTGCTATACTAGAGCCCTTGGTTGCAGCCACTGTGTCAATCCATATCATTGAGGGTCTTTCTCTCTTTCACTGATCCCCTACTTTACCAAGCATGATGTCCTCCTTCAGAGAGTGGTCCTGCCTGATAACATGTCCAAAGTATGTGAGATGAAGTCTCACCACCCTCACTTCTAAGGAGCACTCTGGCTGTACTTCTTCCAATACAAAACTGTTCATTCTTCTGGCAGTCCATGGTATATTCAATATTCTTCACCAACATCATAATTCAAACACATTGTCATGGATTGAATTATGTCCCCCAAAAAATGTGTGTATCAATTTTGCTGGGCCATGATTCCTGGTATCGTGTGATTTTCCTATATGTTGTAAATCCTGCCTCTATGATGTTAATGAGGGAGGATGGGTGGCAGTTGTGTTAGGCAGGACTCAATCTACAATATTGGATTGTGTCCCGAGGCAATCTCTTGAGATACAAAAGAGAGAAGTGAGCAGAGAGACAGGGGGACCTCATACCACCAAGAAAGCAGCACCAGGAGCAGAGTGCATCCTTTGGACCCAGGGTCCCTGCACGGAGAAGCTCCTAGTCAAGGAGAACATTGATGAGAAGGCTGACAGAGAGAGAAAGCCTTACTCTAGTGCTGACACCCTGAATTTGAACTTTAAACCTACTTTGCTGTAAGGAAACAAACTTCTCTTTGTTAAAGCCATCCACTTATGGTATTTCTGTTGTAGCAGCACTAGATGACTAAGACAGAATTTGGTACCGAGAGAGTGGGGTGCTGCTCTAACAGATACCTAAAACACGAAAGCTGTTCTGAACCTGTGAATGGATAGAGAAGCGGCAGTGGCAGAGGACCAGCAACAGCAGAGAACCTGCAGCAGCAGAAAAGCGGCAGCGGCAGAGAACGAACAGCGGCAGAACCAGGAGACAAGCGTGAGACGGCACCGGAGTCAACCCACGGAGCGAGGGAGCTGAGTACCTGTGCACTGGAGGCTTCATGGCAGAGCAGGATGCCTCCAGGCACTTATCGGAGGAGCTACAGAGCTTTGGAACATTTGCCCAAGCAGGGCAGATGCGGGCATGAGGCCCAAGGGCCAAGAGGCCACAAGAAGCAGAAAGCAGAAGTTGAAGGGACAAGGAACTGAAGAAGCCAAGCTGCCTCAGTCTCAAAAGGTATGGCCGTGACCTCTGGGGTTTCAAAGGGTGGAGTCACCCCTCAGATGGACTGGGAGAATGGTTCACCTAAAGCCAAGGGAGCAGAGTTGCTGTCCCAGTGGGCCTAGAAGGCGGAGCTGAAGCCCAGGGCCGAGGGGCTTCCACTCAGAATCTGGAGAGTGTGGCCAATACCTAGAGTCTGGAGGGCAGGGCCATTGTGTAAATTGTCTCAGAGGACAGAAGATTATTTTAACAGCCTTGAGGGCTAATGTAAGGCGTTCTACTGACTTGCTTGGTGCCTGTTATCCTTTCTTTCCCTCCAGTTTCTCCCATTTGTAATGGAACTGTCTAGCTTGTGCCTGTTCTGCCAGTGTACCTTTGGAAGCAGATAACTTGTATTCTAGATTTCACAGATAAAGAGGAATTTTTGGAGTTAAGACTTTTGCTGTGATATGATGGAGTGAATGTTTTCCATGTTGCAAGGATGTGATCTTTGGGGGCCAAACGGTGGAATGTCATGTATTGAATTATGTCCCGCAAAAAATGTGTGTATCAATTTGGCTGGGCCATGATTCCTGGTATTGTGTGATTTTCCTATATGTTGTAAACCCTGCCTCTATGATGTTAATGAGGGAGGATGGGTGGCAGTTGTGTGAGTCAGGCAGGACTCAATCTACAATACTGGATTGTGTCCTGAGACAATCTCTTGAGATACAAGAGGGAAGTGAGCAGAGAGACAGGGGGACCTCATATCACCAAGAAAGCAGTGCCTGGAGCAGAGCGCATCCTTTGGACCCAGGGTCCCTGCAGGGAGAAGCTCCTAGTCCAGGAGAACATTGATGAGAAGGCTGACAGAGAGAGAAAGCCTTTCTCTGGAGCTGACGCCCTGAATTTGGACTTGAAGCCTACTAGACTGTGAGAAAATAAATTAAAGCCATCCATTTGTGGTATTTCTGTTAGAGCAGTACTAGATGACTAAGATACACGTCAATTTTTGGTCTTCCTTATTCATTGTCCAGCTTTCGAGTGCATATGAGGCAATTGAAAATACTATAGCTTGGGTCAGGAACACCTTATTCTTCAAGGTGACATCTTTGCTTTTTAACACTTTAAAGAGGCCTTTTGCAGCAGATTTGCCAAATACAATATGTTGTTTGATTTCCTGACTGCTGCTTCCATGGGCCTTGATTGTGCATCCAAGTAAAATGAAATCCTTAACAATGTCAATCTTTTCTTTGTTTATTATGATGTTGCTTACTGGTCCAGTTGTGAGGATTTTTGTTTTATGTTGAGGCGTAATCCATACAGAAGCCTGTCATCTTTGATTTTCATCAGTAGGTGCTTGAAGTCTTCTTCGCTTTCAGCAAAAAATGTTGTGTCATCTGCATATCGCAGGTTGTTAATCAGTCTTCCTCCAAACCTGATGCCATGTTCTTCTTCAATAGTTTGCTCAGCATACAAATTGAATAAGTATGGTGATACAATATAACCCTGACACACAAGTTTCCTGATTTTAAACCATGCAGTATCCCCTTGTTCTGTTCGAACAATTACCTCTTGGTCTGTGTATAGGTTCCACATGAGCACAATTAAGTGTTGTGGAATTCCCATTCTTCACAATGTTATCCATAATTTGTTGTGATCCACACAGTCGAATGCCTTTGTATAGTCAATAAAACACAGGTAAACACCTTTCTGGCATACTCTCCTTTCAGCCAAGATCCAGCTGATATTAGCAACGATATCCCTCACTCCACATCCTCTTCTGAATCTGGCTTGAATTTCTGGCAGTTCCCTGTAGATGTACTGCTGTAACTGTTTTGGAATTAGCTTCAGCAAAATTTTACTTGCTTGTGATATTAATGATATTTTCTGGTAATTTCCCCATTCTGTTGGATCACCTTTCTTTGAAATGGGCACAAATATGGATCTCTTACAGTCAGCTAGCGAGGTAGCTGTCTTCCAAATTTCTTGGCATAGATGAGTGGGCGCTTCCAGCTCTGCATCCATTTGTGAAAACATCTCAATTGGTATTCTGTCAATTCCTGGCGGCTTGTTTTTCGTCAGTGCCTTCAATGCAGCTTGGACTTCTTTCTTCAACACCATCGGTTCTTAATCATATGCTACCTCCTGAAATGACTGAATGTCAACCAAATCGTTTTGATACAATGACTGTGTATTCCTTCCATCTTCTTTTGATGTAACCTGCATCATTCAATATTTTCTCCATAGAATCCTTCAATATTGCAACTCAAGGTTTAATTTTTTTCTTCAGTTCTTTCAGCTTGAGAAATGTTTAGCATTTTCTTCCCCTTTGGTTTCCTAATTCCAGGTTTTTGCACATTTCATTATAACACTTTGCCTTCTTGAGCTACCTTTGAAATCTTCTGTTCAGCTCTTTTACTTCATCATTTCTTCCATTTGCTTTAGCTGCTCTATGTTCAAGAGCAAGTTTCAGAGTCTCTTCTGAGATCCATTTTGGTCTTTTCTTTCTTTCCTGTCTTTTTAATTACCTTTTGCTTTCTTCATCTATAATGTCCTTGATGTATTCCATAACTCGTCTTGTCTTCAGTCATTTGTGTGCAGCACAAATATATTCTTAATATGGTCTCTAAATCCAGGTGGAACTTACTCAAGACCGTATTTTGGTTCTCATGGACTTGTTCTAATTTCCTTCAGCTTCAACGTGAACTTGTATATAAACAATTGAAGATCTGTTCCACAGTTGGCCCCTGGCCTTGTTCTAACTGATGTTACTGAGTTTTTCCATCATCTCTTTCCACAAATGTAGTTGATTTAATTCCTGTGTTTACACTACCCAGGGACTCCAGCACCCTGCATTTTAACCAGCTCCTAACAAGCCTTCAACTAATGTATTGGAATGAAGGATGAATGAATCACTTACACTCTTTAAATGCACAAGTCAAAGGCACCAGCTCTCTATAACTGCTCATTCATCACCCCACACAGATCATGGTGGTGAGTGAGAACCACTTGGAAATATTAGCCATCATCAATAATTAGAATTTCTTAAATATTTTTATTGTGGTAAAAAAATACATAACAAAACATATGCCAACTCAACAATTTCTACATGTACAATTCAGAAACATTGATTACATTCAAGTTGGGCACCCATTTTCAATATGTTTTTCCAAATCATTCCACCATCATTATCATACACTCAGTGTCCTCTAAACAAAATGAATTATTTTTTGAATCAGGATATTTCTTATGAAATAATATTAAACAATTAACCAATCCTTACTCCCACACCTAAAATCACCCCACTGTAGATAATCTCCTACTCTCCTATTTCTCTGAGGGAAAATCCAAGGACCAATATTGTAATGGAAATCTAATGGTAATTTCCTTGCTTGTCCTTAGCAGCTCAGATTGAGGATGCTGGACTATCTCCATTGGACACGTGTGGCTTCCAGAATGACTGAGGAAGGGTAAGGCTAAGGGCAATTTTCCCTCTCCAGTTAAGCTTTTTACTGCCATAGGACATGAGAACATCTGAGCTAACTTAATCAACATAATGCAATCACATTTGATGAAATCTTCTCCAGGTCTCCCATGATTGATGGAATATTTTAGTTAGTGCTTACTTTCCCCCTGCATTTTTAATCACATTTGTATATTTCTGATATAATTGACTATAATTTGTTGTTGGCCATTCCCAAGCATTTAAATAATTTTAACAGTGGTAAACAGAGATGTGAGAGAGGGAGAAGGTAGGAGTCATTGCTTAGGAAGCAATGAGTTTCTGTTTATGGTGGTGGAAATTTGGCAGTGACTAAGGGTGATGGTTGCACAACATGATAAATGTAATTGATATCACTATATTGTACAACTGAAAAATGTTGAATGGGAGAATATTGTGATATACATATATTTACAACAATAAAAAAAGAGAAAAGAACATGTATGTATATACTTTCAACTCTATATATTTTCTGCATGTTTAAAACATGTATACGTATGTCAATATGCTGTCTGTTGAACTCTGCATCATTCCTTTTACTCAAATAATTTTCTGAAAAATCTCTGTGTGTCATTAGTTCATTCTGTTTCACTATTTAAAAAAAAATTTATTTGTGCAGAAGCAGTAGACTCTTCATTTTAATCATTCTGATTAGTCTCCATTTTCCACAGTGGCTATACCATTTTACATTCCCACCAGCAATTGGTGAGGGTTCCTGTTTCTCCACAATCTTGCCAACAACTAATGCTTTCCTTTTTTTTTTGATCATTACCATTCAATCTCCTGTTTTTTGACATTATGACTGGACCCTGCCTTATCTAAATCTGGGTCCCCAGGATGGCCACACACTGAAACATTCCCTAGCTCAGCCCAGCTGAGGCAGGAGGGAGGAATCTCCTCAGCTAATAGGAGGGAGCCAAGCACACTGAGAGACCAATAAAAGGCAGGTCCATCCATCCACAGAGCATTCTGACTCTGGTCTTCTAGGAACCAAGACCTTTCATTTGGGCTTCAAGATGAGAATGCAGACCAAACACCTAGGCCCCCACTGCCCCTCCACCCAGCCCTCCACTGACCAGCCCCCCTTCCATCTTAACTCCTTTAAAGAAAGGGTCTTACAACTGGAAGAGAAACCATCTGAAGGAAAAGGCAAGACACTTTTCCCAGTCAAGTGAGAGCAACACCCAGAGGTGAGGTAGGGACTTGGGCTATTTTTAAGGAAGCCGGAGGGAAGGGTGGAATTGGGAATGTAAAGTACTGACTTTGGTTGGGTTTTATTCTAGGGATGGAAAAAACAAACCCATTGTCATGGATTTGACTCCGACTCATGGTGACCCTTCCTTGTATAGAGTAGAACTGAGCTCTGAACTTTTGGAAGCAGATTGCCAAGCCTTATTTCTGAGATGCTTCTCAGTGGGTTCCAACTGCCAACCTTTTGTTTAGTAGTGGAGCCTTTAATCATCTGTGTCGCCTAGGGACTCCTATTTTGGGGAAGGGGATAAAAAATGTTATTATTGTCCTCTGGGAACTTTAAGAAACTGGAATCATATTCCTCTGGTTCACCTGAACTCTGATGTCAGTTAAAGAATGACCTGTAAACATGAATCAGGGTTGGACTACTTGGTTCTGTGTGCCTCCAGGGCTGCCAGTCACCTAAACTCCCTCTTTTTTTTTTTCCAGAATCAGAGCCCAAGACAGATGAGGAGAATTCCACGGAAATGAACTTCAAAGCCAGAAACAGTCACAGCACTAGATCAGGTAAGATTTGACTCCTCCAAAGTGAAGGACAGAGAATGGGATAACTCAGTCTGGGAGAGGGATGGGAGCATCAAGATCATTGGAAGCCAGGGCTTTGCAGACCCCTGTCTGTGTGGAACAGTTGGAGGACAGGTTTGGTTGCAATCTTGGCTCCTGAGTGTCTTGGATGGACTAGGGTTTGTGAGGTGTTCCGCTAGCAGGAGTCACCCAAATTTTCCATCTATCCACACAATCAAAGCCCATCTCAGATGGGGAGAACTACAGTGCATTGAAAGTCAGTTCCATGGGCAGCTGTGGTCAGAGAACAGATAGGATCTTACTTTTTGTCTGGAGGTGGACAGGCAGGCAGGCAGGTAACTAATTTGAAGCCTGGGCAGGGAGGGTGTTTGAAGATCTAGGAATCCAGGGAGCATTTGGGGATGAGGATGGGTGTGGCCTCACCTCATTCTAGAAGCTAAATGGGCCTGAAGGTAGGAGATAGGTGGAGCCTTGGGAAGATGAGGCCCTTGGGCGTTGGTCCAGTTGGGCTCTCACCCATGTGCTTCTTCTGCAGGGGTCTCTCTGGTGACCTCAGAAAATAAACAGGGAATGGGCTCTGATCCTTGTGAGGAAACCCAAGTGCACCTGCACAGCAAGTGATCCTGGTACCCAGGACACCAACTGCAGCCACTTCAGAGGAGGCTGGTGACTTACATGCGTGCTCTGTCCAAAACCATCTACCAGGATATGGCTCGCTGTGGACCCAGCAGGCACAGGCCCCACTGACCTGGGAGCAGCTGTCGGGGCTCACCCAGCTCTGGGGGCCACCACCCAGACATTCTACACCAGGGCCACCCAGGCAGCCTACATCTTTCCTGGCTAAAGACTGACTCATCTCGGCCCACTGCCAGCCTCCTGGATCTCAGCCTGGGATGGCGAAGAAACTAGGGCTTCTCCCGAGAGAGACAGAGGGTCCACTCCTTCCCAGGACAGAGGACTGCTGGAGCTATCAGTGGCTTGAGCTGGGGACACCCCTGACACTGTTTATCGAAGATGCAGCACTTGGAGTGAGAACAAAGACCTGGTACTTCTCAGATTCTTCCAGATGATCTTCAGGGGTGGTTATAGACAGACTGGATTAATAAATCACAGAATCTGGAGTGGTCACAGGAAAAACTAAAAACTAAAAACTATGGCAATAGGGTGGATTCCAATTCTTGGTGACACTATGTGTTGCAGAACAGAACTGTGATCCATAGGGTTTTCATGGCTGTGACCTCTGGGAAGAAGCTCACCAGGCCTTTCTTCCCAGGCATCTCTGGGTGGACTTGAGCCTCCAAGCTTTAGGTTATAGACCAGCACTTAACCACATATATATATATATATATATATATAAATTATATACCTTAAGTTTATTACTTTAATGAACATTGCACTTCCTTGCTCTTCTTTATAGTTTTAACACCCAAGTACGCAACCCCAGAAGTGGAGTTTAGTTTTTGCTCATTTAAAAAAATTTGATGTGTCTTTTAAGTTTCCTTTAATCTACAGTACCAAATGATTATTCAGATTTCCTTATATATTCAGAAGGCTTTTAGACTGAGTACTGCTACTTAGACATGTTAGTCATGTGCCAAGGCTTCGAAGTCTTTTGTTAAATAGAGATATTAACTACAGTTTGTCTTTTTTTTTTAGGGTAAGATTTGTCCTATACCTCATTCTGGTAGTTTTTTTGCAGACATATGTTTCTTTACAGTCAGCACATATATTAGATTGTAATCATTCATATGTGATTCTATACTATAGAATGCAACAAAATTAATATATATTTATATCCTCCCTCTTTAATTCTGAAAAAGCTGTTGCTCTTAACACTTCCACTCCCAGTTCATGGAGGGCTTATAACAACACACCTTTATTAGCATTCTGTATTGAGGAATGTTTATGTTTTGCAGTTTGATGAATGAAATCACCATGTCACTGTAGTTTAGTTTGTATTTCTTTTATATAAAAACCAAGTCAAGGAACATTAAATGTTTGTTGACCATCTGAATTTATTCTGCATTCAACTGTTGGCTCATGTTCTTTGCCTCATTTTAAACTTTTTTCAGTTTTATAGATTTCAGTGTATCCTATTTCATTGTAAGGCATTAAGCTCAATATAGATATTGTTATTGGCTGTTGTTGTTGTTAGGTGCCATTGAGTCAGTTCCAACTTACAGCAAACCTATTTACAACAGAATGAAACATCGCCAGGTCCTGTGCCATCCTCACAATTGTTGCCATGTTTGAGCCGACTGTTGCAGCCACTGTGTCAATTCATCTCATGAAGGGTCTTCCTCTTTTTCGCTGACTCTTTACCTTACCAAGCCATGATGTCCTTCTCCAGGGACTGGTCCCTCCTGATAACATGTCCAAAGTACTTGAGACAAAGTCTGGCCATCCTCACTTCCAAGGAGCACTCTGGCTATATTTCTTCCAAGACAGACTTATTCATTCTTCTGGCAGGCCATGGTAAATTCAATGGTTTTTGCCAACATCATAATTTAAACGCATCAATTCTTATTCAGTCTTCCTTATTTATAACCCAGCTTTCACATGCATATGAGGTGACTGAAAATATGGCTTGGCCCAGAAGCACCTTAGTCCTCAAAGTGACATTTTTGCTTTTGAACACTTTAAAGAGGTCTTTTGAGGCAGATTTGCCAGATGCAATACATTGTTTGATTTCTTGACTGCTGCTTCCATGGGTGTTGAGTGAGAGTTATTAGCATTAAACATAATGTTATATTTTGTTTTATATATTTAATCCAAAATCTCTATTTGCATTTTACACTGAGAGCATGGATCTTTCATCATATTGATGTACGTAATTTTTATGAAGGAAAAATAAATTAAAACTAGATTTTTTTCTTATAATTTCCTCATTATGATACTGTCTCTGGGTGGTACAAACAGTATACACTCGGCTACTAACCTAAAGGTTGGTGGTCCAAACCCACCCAGCAGCTCCACAGAAGAAAGGCCTGGCCACCTGCTTCTGTAAAACTCTTTTGAAGCAGTTCTACTCTGTAACACATAGGGTCACCGTGAGTCAGATTGACTTGACAGTAGTTGTTTTTTTGTTTTTCTCTTTCTATTTCTCCCTCTTTCTTCCTTAGTTCCCTTTCTCTGTTCCTCTGCTCATTCTGTCTTTTCCTCTATGTATCCCTCGGTTTGCCTTCTTCACTTCATTTCTCCTCCTATCTCTTTGGATTTGTCACTTCCCCAAGTCCCTTTCTGCTTCCTTGTGCTCTCTGTTTCACCTACAAGCCCACCCATTTCTCACATTTTGGCCCTGTGCAATTCTTCCCCTCTTGCTGTTTCATTTTTTTAACTTCACTCTCTTGTCACTTATTTTTTCCCTTCTTTCCTTTCTTGGGGTTTATGGGTGGCATAAATGATGAATTGTTCAGCTACTAATGGAAAGGTTGGTGGTTTGAGTTCACCAAGAGGTGCGTAGGAAGAAAGGCCTGGCACTTTGCTTCTGAAAAATCAGCCAAGAAAACCTTATGGAGCACAGTTTTATTCTGACATGGGGTTGCTGTGAGTCAGAGTTGACTCAGTGACAACTCGCTTGGTTTTGGTTCTCCTTTCTTACCTTTCCTTCTCTCCTATCTCTCTGTCTTAGTCATCTGGTGCTGCTCTAACAGAAATACCACAAGTGGATGGCTTTAACAAAGAGAAGTTTATCCTCTCACAGTCCTGTAGGTTACAAGTCCAAATTCAGGGCATCAGCTCCAGGAGAAGGCTCTCTCTCCCTCTGTAGGCTCTGGAGGAAGGTCCTTGTGATGCATCAGTCTTCCCTTGGTCTGGGAGCATCTCTGTGCAGGAACCTCAGGTCCAAAGGTCGTGCTCTGCTCCCCGCACTGCTTTCTTGGTGGTGTGATGTTCCCATGTGTCTCTGCTTGCCTCTCTCTTTTATATCTCAAAAGAGATTGGATTAAGACACTGTCCAATCTTGTAAACCTCATCAGTGTAGCCTCTTCATAGTGATAAGAGTTTACAACACATAAGGAAATCACATCAGATTACACAATCATACAACACTGGGAATCATGACCCAGCCAAGTTGACAGATATTTTTGGGGGAAACAATTCAATCCATGACACTGTCTCTCCTTTTCTAACTCACATTGTCCTCTTTGTTACTCTATAGCTCTCCATTCATACTTTCCCTCTCATTTCTCCTCCTTTTTCTGCTTTGTACATTTCTGCATTTTCCTTATTTCTCTCTCTGATTTCGCTTCTTCATTACTTCCTTCTCTGAGTCTGTTTCTTCATTACTCCTTTCTGACATCCCCTCTTTTCTATCTCAGATTTTCAGGCTCCTTCCTCTCCACTTTCACTTACTGGTTTCCCACTTCTTTGTCTTATTTTCCTCTCTCTGTTTCCTACCCTCCCTCTATCTCACTTTCTCCACTTTATTCTTTCTCTTTCTATGGGCCTCTCATTCTACACCCCTTCTTTCTCTTGCTTGTTCTCTCTCTCTATTTAACACCTTCTGTCTCTTTTCTCATTTATCTTGAAACTATTTTTTTTACTTGTGATAAAACAATAAAATGACACACACCAGAACATTTGACAGCACAGCTTCCACATTTACACTTCAATGACATTGATTAAATTTTTCTTTCTGCTTGGCCCTCATGGGTACTGGAGTGTTTGTGTGTCTTAGTTTCTTAGTGCTGCTGTAACAGAAATACCACAAGCTGGTGGCTTTACCAAACAGGAATTTATTTTCTCACAATTAGAAGGCTAGATGTTCAAATTCAGGGCACTGGCTATAGGGGAATACTTTCTCTCCTGCACAAATATTTATTCACAATAGTCAAAAGCTGGAAGCACCAAGACGTCCTTCCATAGATGAATGGATAAACTGTGGTACATCTATACAATGAAATATTATTCAGCAATACAAAGAACTGAGTCATCAAGCCATGGGATGATATGAATGATGACACTATAGAAAAGGCAAAACTGAAAAGACAATAAAAAGATCCGTCTGTGGCACACATTTAGGGGAGGGAAGGCCCCTGCCACCATACTCTCTCACGTTGTCTGGCCCAGTCCACGAGACTTGGGAGCCTGTCTGCTGGAGAAGACAGATGTCTGGGGCATTGCTTCTGGGAGAGAAAGAGGAAGCTATGATGCATCCAAGGTGTGCCCAGGAGGGCCCACTCCAGGCATGCACGGCACAGAGAGGAGTCCCCATCAGTACTGGGCTGGAAGAGGAGGCGTAGGTCGTGGGCCTGGACCTCCATGGGCAGATGGGTGCTGGGACTTTAACGTCCACAGAGATCCCAGCCCAGGGGTGGAGGAGTGGAAAAGACACTAAGCACAGGTGTGACTTGGAAAGATGGAAATTCACTCACCTCATGCGATTTTTGCCCAGAGCAGTGAGCTTCGAAGTCAGTAGGAAACTGCTCAAGTGGCATGTGGGCGGGGCTGTGCAGGGGGTGGAGTCTAATTTTCCCCCCTTCCCGTGCACGCCCACCCTGACTTTCCAGGACTTCAGATTCTTAAGTCAAACAGAACTTAGTTCTCATCCTTCTCATCCATAGGAATCTCACTGGGTTCCTGTTGATCAGGGCTGCTGCCCCCCTGTTTTAAGTTAATGTTTCAAAAGATTACGGGATTGGACTCCGGCAAGATGGCGGTCTAGGCAGAAGCACCACGCCGTCCCTCCACAACAAAGATCTGAAAAACTAAGCCAAACAGAGAATCAACAATCCTGAAACCCTAGAACATCAAATGAAGAGATAAAGAACTCAGCCGAACACCAAACGGAGTAAGAATACT
>NW_004444200.1:2153916-2189846 GCF_000243295.1 Trichechus manatus latirostris
AGTACAATAAAATATTTAAAAAAATAAAATAAAATAAGAATATGGAAAAAAAAAAAGATTACGGTCAAAGACTAGCGTTCAGTGGACCACATATATTGGAAACTTAAACATTTTGCTCAGAAAACTGTAGATAACTGAAGACATAATGCCAGAAGTCATTCAGAAATCTTAGCAACTGGGGTCAATATCGTTATTATTGACCTCTTTAAAGTGTTAAAAAGCAAAAATGTCACCCTGAGGACTAAGGTGCACCTGACCCAAGCCATGGTATTTTCAGTCGCCTCATATACATGCAAAAGCTGGACAATGAATAAGGAAGGCTGTAGAAGAACTGATGTCTTTGATTTATGGTGTTGGTAAAGAATATGGAATGTAGCATGGACTGCCAGAAGTACAAACAAATCTGTCTTGGAAGAAGTACAGCCAGAACGCTCCTTAGAAGGGAGTGTGGTGAGATTTCCTCTTACCTACTTTGGACAGGACCAGTTCCTGGAGAAGGACATTATGCTTGGTAAAGTAGAGGGTCAGCAAAAAAGAGGAAGATCTTCAGCGAGATGGATTGACACAGTGACTGTGCAGTGGGCTCAAACATGGCAACGATTGTGAAGATGGTGCAGAACCGGGCAGTGTTTTGTTCTGTTGTGAGTTGGAACTGACTCGAAAACATCTAACAACAACAACAACAGTTATTTTTATGTTTTCATGCCAACCTGGGCTTATTCTAGGAATTATATACCAATATTGCATGTTGACAGATATCTGACACAATAATTAAATATATAAATTATAAGATCTATCCCTCAAAACGTTCTCACTCAGCAGGTCAGTTTGAGGCCAAGTTTACTAAATGCCACATGACTCATACCTTCAGGCAAGCTTGGGAATCACTGAGGCTGGAGAAGGTCCATGACCCTGGCATACCTTGAGTCTTCTAATTTTCCTTATTTGTGGTCAAAGCTTGTAAAACAGGTCATAATTGATACATTAAATAATTTTATTCACACTTGATCATCTAGTCCTATTTGTGACCAATTGTGTGAACTATTTGATAATCTTCTCAATTTGGTTTGTAGAATCCACACGCATTCTTAAACTTTAATGTGCATAAGAATCGCGCAAAAGTTATTAAAATGCAAATTCATGCACTACCACATAGATTATGACTCATTTGGTCTCTGGTGGGATCCAGGAATTCACTTCTGAAATAAGCACAAACACCTGCTGATTCTAGTGAAAGTGCTGTAAGGATTACATACTGAGAAATCCCACTTCAAGGCACTGATAAATTAAAAACACAGCAACTTCTTGAGCACACTCATACTAGAATGTCTACCTGAATCTTGGCAAACTATTGAAATAACCTCTGTATTTGAGGCCTCCTCTAATTTACCAATTTATTACCTGAATTTTACTATAAGTGATGTACTATGAATTAGAATTACTTTTCTACTCATCCTAATAAAAAATCAAGCACAGGAACTGTACTTGTAGATGATTTAACTGAAACAAAACTAGTATTTTCATGTCTTAAAATAACTGAAGTTTTGTTTCTTAAAGTCCAAGTAAAAGTTTAAAATTTTAGTTTTATTCTTTCCTTATGTATCAGCAACTCCATAAAGTACCTAAAATTATGTTTCCCTACAGGTAAGCTTAAAATTTTGCAATTCACATTTTAGTAGGAAAATACAGCTTTTGTTACTATACACAACAAGATAGACTATTCGTATTTATATAGGAAATTTAATGTTTTTGATCTTTCTTGCAATAAAATATTATGCATTTGTTTTAAGATATTTGCATTACTATGATTCTCACTAACGATTTAAGGAAAATTTTGCATCAATGTGTTATAATGTTTCTGGATCTCATTAAATATTGCATTTGAAGGATTTTATGTTAGAAGCACAGCTATTATCTTTCTCAGTCGTCATAATTCTGAGAAATACTGAACGCATTTCATTTGGTCTAATTTACATTTTGATTTACTTTAAATGTTTAATCTCAGACATCAGATTTATTAGCAGGCGTGTTAGGTAGGCTAGGAGCCCTGGCAGCACAGTGGCTAAGCGCTTGGCTGCTAACCAAAGTGTCGGCAGTTCAAATCCACCAGCCACTCCTTGGAAACCCTATGGGAAAGTTCTACTCTGTTCTGTAGGGTTGCTGTGAGTTGGAATCAAGTCAACAGCAATGGGTTTCGTTTTGGTCTTAGGCTGAGTTCTCTATAGAAGCAAAACCAATGAAGTGTGTATGTACTATGCTATGAGTCAAAATCAACTTGATGGCAATGGATTTGTTTTTGTCTGTTTTTCGCAGTGATTAAAATGATGGATAAACACATATATTAACCATATAAACAGTGGAGTTTCATATTGGGGTGTTTGTGTTACAAATTGGTAAAATTTGCCTGTACAATCAGTTTTCCTTTTTTTTAGTCTCAGAAAACATAGTCCAGCATCACGTTAAGGACAAGTACAAGGGTCCCAGAGACATTACCAAGCACATTATTTGGTGTTTTGCTCCAAAGAAAAGTACTATGTTTCAGATGTCCTGGAAGCATTGGTGAGCTTGGGGAACCCTGTTTTAGCAGGGTGTTTCAAAATGAAGGCTTTCATCAGCTCATACCTCTAGTTGCAGTTGATGAAGCTGTAGAACATGGTGTTGGTGCAGCAGTTTACCAGAGTCAGGCACTGCATAGCGTGCAGAACTGTGAAAAGGAATTTATCCAGCTGGCAGGAGAAGGGAACATAGTGGAGGATGGCGAAGATACCAAGCAGCACCATGACGTGGTAGTGGAGCTAGCAGTTGAGGAAGGCCACCATGTAGGAGAAAAACAATATTTGGCTGCTGTGTTTCTCTTGATCACTCAATGCCAAGATGGCCCTGGCAAGGAGAAAGTAGAAGACAGCAATGATGAAGAAAGGGAGGGTGAATCCCAGGGCCATGAAAACCAGATCCATGCCAATCAGCCACTCCTTGATGCTGTACTCTGGGTAGAAGAACTGAAAGTAGGTTTTATCTTTAGTGGCCAATGTTACGGTCTTCAGGTAGTAAAAGTCAGGCAGGGATACGCAGAAATCGAGAAGCCACACCAGAATGCAAATGACACAGCATATCATCTTCCTGCCAATGGCGATGTTGGTGAAGTAGGTGATGGAGAGGTAGCACCCATGCTCATACATGTGAGGAAGAAGATGCTGTCAAAGAGATTGATGGAGAAGATAAGGTACATGATTTTGCAGGTGACCTTGCCCACTGGCCATTGGTTATGCTGCACCAGGCTGACCACCCACACCTGGATGGTGTTGAACACTCACAGGTCCTCAATGAGCAGGTTTAGTATGTAACAGTGCATGCCATAGCCTGTGGTTTTGGCCTGAATGTTCACCCAGACCATCTAGTTGGCGATCATGCCAATCATGAAGATGAGGATGTAAATGAAGGAGAACATGTACAGCAGCACGCCCTTATTGGGCATGTTGAGACACAGCCCGGTGTCAATGCCAATTCAGTCCCTGCTGTTGCATGGTCACTTGATGTTGGAGAAATTCCCTGGCTCTGAGTAGTTGAATAAGTACACATCCATGGTTTTGAGGGGGGTGATCAAATAACCTAGAAGAAAATGAAACAAAAGAGATGGAAAAGAAAAATCACATTACAAGAAAAAATTCAAATTCCTATCCACATGTTTTTCCAGTAACCATGATATGCTCAGTTATTTCACTTCGCTCTGTAATGTCTTTGCAAAGAAAGGATAAAAGGACAACAAGCATAACAGAACTCTTCAGAACAAAATAAAGCATACACAGAATCTAAACAATGCCATTCTCAAAGACAGAAGCAATATTTGCTTTCTGATCTTTTCAAGGGTATGTTCTTGAGTACCTGGATGCAGCAAAGGGTTAATGTGCTCAGTTGCTAACCAAAAGTTTGGAGTTTTGAGTCCACCCAGAGGTACCTTAGGGGAAAGGCCTGACAATCTACTTCCAAAAAATCAGCCACTGAAAATATTATGTAGTATAGTTCTACTCTCATACACATGGGGACACTGTGAGTTGGAGTCTATTTGACAGCAACTGGCATTGGGTGGTTCTTCAGACATGGTCACCTGGTTATGTTCCAGGTGTGGAATAACACTACGCCAGGGCCAAAGAAACCTCAGATGACCACAGTCATAGTAATACTGAGGATGGGTTCATGTTCAGCAAGGAATATTAGGGCCAATGAAATGCTACCTAGTCCTGCACCATTCCCATGATCATTTAGAGATTGGACTGTTGTGATCCATATGGTTTTCATTGCCTGATTTTCAGAATTAGATCATCTCCAGGAATGGAGGAGTTGATCCGCTGCATGCATAGCTCAGTTATAAGTGCCCTGCTTTGGGGTCTTAATGAAAGCATTTAAAATTCTCTTCCAAATTTGGATTAAAAGTGTGACTGCTTTTTAAGCTTCCTCCAAAATTCATGTACACCTGGTCCATCATGGGCCACCCTCAGTTTGCATTTATGCTGACCACTCAAAATATGGTCAGATGTGTGGAAGGACCCACAACTTGACTGCACCCTAAACCTGCAGACTCGGGATTTGCACATGATTTTCAACAAAGTACAACCAAACAACTGTCCCAAGCCCTGGACCATAGTCTAGTATTCCACTATTTTATTTGCTCAACTGCTTCAAGAGAAACTTCTGCTAAGACCCAAAGCACAAAAGTGACCACCTGCTGCATTTCTGGAGGGGGATGGCAGTTTTCGCAAGTGTGTTCTCTAACAGCCCATTGTGCAGCCAGTACTCTCAATTGTCTGGGTGGGGGAATTTACGAAGTGCTGGGGTGGAAGTAGATGTGGTTCTTGGTGCACACTGGAGTCTGCTGAGATGTTCCCTGCCTGTCTGGTACCCAAGGAGGTCTTCTTCTATGTCACCCCTACTGAAGGTACACTTTCTGCTGTTCCATGCCTCACAGGACCGGGGGAATTGGAGTACTTGGTGGGATATTCCAAGATTGTCTTCTGATTTCATGGTACCCTCCAGCCCATGTAATCACCCAGCTCCTTCCTTCCACATTGAAGTGCAGAGAAGGGAGGGAGTGTAACCACGCAATCAACCTAGACTCCCCATGTAGCCCTTTGGGCTTTGGGGGGATTTTCCATCCAAAATCTTTCTAGGCCAGGGCACAGAGTGCAGTGTCTCTTCTTTCCCAGACCCCTCAGACCTCCCTGGTGTCAGCTCTCTCCATGGGACGTGCTCTATTCGGGGTGGGGGGGCGTGTGTGTGCTAGGGACCAACTCTCTGCTACTTCCCAAAACCCCCATCTTTGCCCTGCTTGTGGAGTGAAGATTTGCTGATTCACCTCGGTTGTCTAGGGTCCAAGTTCACTCAGGGTGTATGATTTGTGAAAATCAAAGATATTTTCTTTTATCCTGGCTGCAATGTTCTTCCCCTGGAGCAATGATTCTGCACAATGTAGTTGCAGGGGGGATAATAGGCGCACAGGTCACAGGTTACAGCACATCCAGGGTTGGGAGAATCATCAATAAATAAAAATATTCCCTCCCATCACACATGGATGGAGAGGTAGCATAGGTCGAAGGAGTTGTGCACTGGGTTTGGGCTATGGGTGGGCACTAGAGGAAGAAGGGACTGGTAGGAGTTTTCCTCCTCCCATTCCTCCTTAAATCAGGCCAGAGAGCCTGAAATTATGCCATTCATGGTTCATTCTTTTGGGAGCCCTTTCCCAGTGGACAGAGAGTTGACAATGCTAACCTGATGTCATGGTAATAAAGCTGTTAGTGACTTAGCGAATGATGATATTTAGACCCTATGAGGAATGTCCAGATCCCCAGGATATAGGCGGGATCTTGGAATTTTAAGAAAGCAGCTCCCCTTCCAGAACTATAGAGCCTGGATCTCCAGCCCACCCAGAGAGTTTGGGGAGGCCTTTCTGCTCCATTTCCTCCCATCTGATGTTCTGCGCTTTGCTCATGGTGGAATACCCAAGACCAAGAGGACAGCAACAGGAACCCCTCACGACCCTTCGGAGCACCCTCGGCACCTCATTAACAGGCAGGTGATATTAAATGTATCTCATTTGGTTCAACCTATAAATAACTGACTTTGCTTATACCCTGGATTTCCAACAAGTGAAGAAAAAAATAATAATAATGTCACTAAAGTGTTGGATGTAAATGCCTTTGTGTATAAAGGAATAAAATCTTCTTGCTGGTCTGTGGCCTTCAGGCCTTCCAATAAGTTCACAGCAACCTGGGAGGAAGCTCGTGGACATTTGTGTTCAGAACTCTGACGGAGCAGCCAGAAAAATTTAAGTCACCCACAGCTGCTTCTCTGGGTCTCCCTGGGAAGCAGCAACTCACAGGTATGGTCTATTTTATAGTGTTGTTAGTGGCTGTTAAGTAGGTCCCAACTCTGGTGGATGCTGTGCACAACTGAACAAAACGGTACCTAGTCCTGCACCATTCCCATTAGCATTTAGAGATTGGACTTTTGTGATCCATAGGGTTTTCACTGACTGATTTTCAGAATTAGATCATCATCTGGTCTTTCTTCCTATTCTGTCTTAGTCTGGAAGTTTCACTGAAACTTGTTCAGCATCATAGTAACACAAAAGCCTCCACTGACAAATGAGTGGCAGCTACATGTGCCTTGGCCTGGTCTATTTTATTAGGAATATGGAAATTCTCCCTTGATCGGTGTGATCATTAAGGTTGTGTTTCAACTTTTATGGGCCATGATTCTCATTGGTTTGGCAGTTATGTAGTTTATCATTAGTATGATGATGTTATCACTTCCATGATGAGATTTGATACAATGTGATCACCTCCATGATGGGATCTGCTGTGAGTAACCAGTCAGTTAAAAAGGAGTACTGTGGGTCACATCCAGATATTCCTACTAAAGAGAAGGATAAGTTATGTTATCTGGCCCTTCCCACAACTAGAAAGGTGGCACAACTCCTAGTGGGCCTCTTTGGATTTTGGAGACAACATATTCCTCATTTGGGTGAGCTACTTCAACCTATTTATCAAATGTCTCGAAAAGCGGCTAGTTTTGAGTGGGACCCAGAGCAAGAGAGAGCTCTGTAACAGGTTCAGGCTGCTGTGTAAGCAGCTCTGCCACGTGGGCCATATGATCTGGTTGATCCAGTGGTGCTTGAAGTGTCAGTGGCAGAGAGATGCTGTTTGGAGTCTTTGGCAGACTCCTATTGGTCAGTCACAGCACAGACCCTTAGAATTTTGGAGCAAAGCCCTGCCATCCTCTAAAAATAACAACTCTCCTTTTGAGAATCAACTTCTGGCTTGCTACTGGGCCTTAGTAGAGACTGAACGCTTAACCATGGGCCACAAAGTCACCATGCAGCCTGAGCTGCCCACCATGAACTGGGTGTTGTTTGACCCAAAGAGTCATAAAGTTGGATGTGCATAGCAGCACTCCATCATTAAATGTAAGTGCTATACACGAGATGGGGCCCGAGCTGGACCTGAAGGTACAAGTTGCATGAAGAAGTGGCCCAAATGCCCATGGTCTCCATTCCTGTCACATCACCTTCCATTTCCCTGTCTGCACCTATGGCCTCATGGGGAGTTCCTTACGATCACTTGACAGAGAAAATGAAAGTTCATGCCTGGTTTATAGATACACTTGCGTGATATACAGGCACCACTCGAAAGTGAACAGTGGCAAAACTACAGCTATTTTCTGGACCTCCATGAAGGACAGTGGTGAAGGGAAATTCTCCCAATGTGAAGAACTTCAAGTAGTATACCTGGTTGTTCACTGTGCTTGGAAGTAGAAATGGCCAGATGTGCGATTGTGTACTGATTCATGGCTGTGGCCAGTGCTTTGGATGGTCAGGGACTTGGAAGGAACATGATTGGAAAATTGGTGACTAGGAGGTATGAGGAAGAGGTATGTGGATAGATCTCTCTGAATGGGCCAAATAAGTGAAGATATTTGTGTCTCATGTGAATGTTCACCAAAGGGTGACCTCAGCAGAAGAGGTTTTAACCATCAAGTGGATAGGATTCTGTGGAAACCACTCATCCTCTTTCCCCAGCCACTCCCATCATTGCTCAATGGGCTCTTGAACAAAGTGGCCATGGTGGCAGGGATGGAGGTTATGTATGGGCTCAGCAACATGGACTTCCACTCACCAAGGCCAACTTGGCTACAACCACTGCTGAATGCCCAATCTGACAGCAGCAGAGACCAACAATGAGTCCAAGATATGGCACCATCCCTTCAGGTGATCAAACAGCAACGTGGTGATGAGTTGATTACATTGGACTGCTTCCATGATGGAAAGAGCAGCGTTTTGTTCTCACTGGAATTGACACTATCTCTAAATATGGATTTGCCTTCCTTGCACACAATGCTTCTGCCAAAACTACCATCCACGGACTTACAGAATGCCTTATCCACCATCATGGTATCCCACACAGCATTGCCTTGGATCAAGGGACTCCCTTCACAACAAATGAAGTGTGACAGGGGGCCCATGCTCATGGAATTCACACTGGTCTTACCATGTTCCCCATCATCCTGAAGCAGCTGGCTTGATAGAATGATGGAATGGTCTTCTAAAGACTCAATTACAGCGCCAGCTAGGTGGCAATACCTTGCAGGGGTGGAACAATGTTCTGCAGGGGGCTGTATATGCTCTAAACCAGCATCCAATATATGGTGCTTTTTTCCCATAGCCAGGATTCATGGGTCTAGGAATCAAGGGGTGGAAATGGGAGTGGCACCACTCACTATTACGCCTTGTGACCCACTCACTAGACTTTTGCTTCCTGTTTCTGTGACTTTATGCTTTGCAGGTCTAGAAGTCTTAGTTCCAAGGGGAGGAATACTCCCACCTGGAGACACATCACTGATTCCAATGAACTGGAAGCTAAGAATTCCACCAGGCCACTTTAGGCTCCTTATGCCTCTGGAAAAACAGGCAAAGAAGAGAGTTACCATACTGGCTGGAGTATTTGATCCTGATTACCAAGTGGAAATTGGATTGATATTACATAATGGAGGTAGAGTGTGTCTGGAATGTAGGAGATCCATTAGGGCGTCTCTTAGTACTGCCATGCCCTGCAATTAAAGTAAATGGAAAACTACAGCAACTCAGTTCTGACATGACTACTAATGGCCCAGACCCTTCAAGAATGAAGGTTTGGGTCACTCCACCAGGAAAAGAACCACGACCAGCTGAGGTACTTGCTGAGGGCAAAGGGAATACAGAATGGGTGGTGGAAGAAGGTGGTTCTAAATACCAGTTACAGCAACATGATCAGTTGCAGAAATGAGGACTGTAATTGTTATGAGAATTTCTCCTTTGTACGTGTGCATTATATATTTTTGTTTTCTTCACTTATAAAATATACGATGTAAAGAGGGCTAGTGCATTTTTGGTTTTATGTGTGTTCATTGTATCATGTTAGGCACAAGTATGACTTTATAATTGTCTCTATTCAGAGAATATGTATTGTTTAAGGAGATGTGTACAGGTGCTAAGTTCACAAGGGGTGGACTGTGATGGTCAAGATCATGTGTCAACTTGGCTAGGCCATGATTCTCTGTGTTTTGGTAGTCATGTGATGTTGTGGTCACTTCCCTTCTGAGATCTGATATGCGGTCACCTCCATGATGGGATATGCTGTGAGTAGCCAGTCTGTTGAAGGGCAGTTTCCTTGGACATGTGGCCTGCATTAAGTGTGGGCAGATGTTCTGGCAGGGCTTGGGGGTTTTTGCTTGTTCTGAATCCTGCAGCTGGCTCCTGTTCTTCTGACCTCTAGTTCTTGAGACTTGAGCTAGCAGCTTACCTGCCATCTTGCCTGCAGATCTTAGGATTTATCAGTCTTCACAGCCTGTAATCCAGAGTCCTGCTATCTCACCAATCTTCCATTTGCCAGCCCCTATGGCTAATGCTTTGGATGTGGATAGAATCAAGAGAAGCCTGAAGAGAGGCAAGGCTCTGGGTGATAGCATGTTTGATACTGGTCTTAGTTATCTAGTGCTGCTATAACAGAAAAACCACAAATGGATAGCTTTAACAAAGAGAAATTTATTTTCTCACAGTCTAGTAGGCTAGAAGTCCAAATTCAGGACGTCAGCTCAAGGAGAAGGCTTTCTCTCTCTGTTGGCTCTGGAGGAAGTTCCTTTTCATCAATCTTCCCCTGGACTAGGAGCTTCTCTGTGCAGGAAATCTGGATCCAAAGGATGCACTCTGCTTCTGGCACTGCTTTCTTGGAGGTATGAGGTCCCTCCTGTCTCTCTGCTTGCTTCTCTCTTTTATATTTCAAAAGAGATTGGCTCAAGACAGAGTCCAATCTTGTAGATTGAGTCCTGCCTCATTAACATAACTGCGCTCTGTCCTACCTCATTAACATCATAGAGGCAAGATTTACAACACATAGGAAAATCACAACAGATGACAAAATGGTGGACAATCACACAATACTGGGAATCATGGCCTAGCCAAACTGATACACATATTTTTGGGGGACTCAATTCAATCCTTGACAATACTTTTCTACAGTTTTTTCTACAATGAGAAATTTTGGGAAGCTAGTTGGTTGGTCCAACTTTGGCTAGTCAAAGTGCTGAAAGAAAGATATGAGCTCAGGCTTCAGAGTCAGAGCTCAAGTGCTGCATAAGAGACCTCAAAGTTGGCACTTGTGCTTGAAAGAAAAACTTATATCTTGTTGTAACAGAGCTGATATTGCCAAACTCAGAATCTTATCAGAAGAGTGGCTGAATTACAATACCAATTAAATTCCCATCCTCGAATGGGGTCTGAAGTTAAAGTGAAGGCATTGATTGGGAAGAAATGGGTTCCTAAAACCTGGGATAGGGATATATGGGGATATAATCAGGAAGCTGTGGACATTGAGTCCCTAAATTCTGTTGAATCAATCCTGCCAACATAACCAGCACTCTCATCTGAAGAGATAATTCCATCTTTGTCTGCTAAGCCACTCTCCCCAGCAAAAACATTATACACTCCACCTCCATCTCATGAGATTAACCCAGCCTTGTCTGAAGAGCCTTTGTCTGAGACATCAACTAGGGCTTCCTCTGAATCATTGCTGGGGAGAGAAGGTATCCAAAGGCTTAGGAAAATGGGAATGTTAGAGTGGATTTATCAGGTTAAATTCACAGACTCACACAAGGAGTGCCCAGAGGACACACCTTTTACCACAACTGTAAGGAACAAACTTGTGAAGGGAGCCCCAGCATCCTTGAAGACTGCTGTTACTGTTATTTTTTGTTAATTCAGATTCAACAGTGGTAACTACCCTAACTGAATTAAGACATCTAACTACAATGGGGCTGATTGGACCCTGTGGTGGTAGAGGCCAAGTGGTGGCAGTTAATCAACAAAAACAAGGTGGCTGTGGTTACCTTAACTGACAGTGGAGTCAAAGCAGTAATCAGAATAGTCTGACTTGTATGGACTTATGGTGCTGACTACTTAGTCATGGTGTTTCTAGGAGTGAAATAGATGAGAAATCTACTATTTACTTGATCTGTACAAGCAGAAGAATTCTAGGTCATCTGAATGGCAGTCTAACTTGAATCTCCAGAAGAGAGAATCGCGGCCACTCAATCAATTCCCAGATGACCTGTTTACAGACCCAAAATCCCTCAAATGAAGGGAAGGTCAGGTCCCTGTCAGGAAGGACCGCACTGAACTGCCAAAAATTTATACTGTTGATCTTTCTCTTAGCCTTCTGCAAAGGGATCTACAGCATTTTATAAGAGTCATTGTTCACTGGGATAGGAAAATAATTAGTCATTTCAGGGCTTACTAGACACTGGCTCTGAAATGACACTAATTCCAGGAGACCCAAAACATCACTGTGACCCACCAGTCAGAGTGGAGGCATATGGAGGTCAAGTTTTTAATGTAGTCTTACCTTAGGTCAGTCTCACAGTGAGTCCAATGGGTGTCCAAACCCATCCTTCAGTGATAACTCCAGTTCTAGAATGCAAATTGGAATAGACATACTCATCAACTAGCAGAACACCACATTGGATCCCTGGCATGTACAGTAAGGGCCTTTATGGTAGGAAAATCAAGTGGAAGCCATTAGATCTGCCTCTACCTGGGAAAATAGGAAACTAAAAGCAAAACCATATTTCTGGAGGGATTGAAGATTACTGCCCCATCAAGAACTTCCATCTGGCCCTTCCACAACAAAAAAGTAGGCAAAACACCTGGTGGGCCTCTTTGGATTTAGGAGGCAACATAGCCCTCAGTTGGGTGTGCTACTCCAGCCTATTTATCAAGTGACTTGAAGAGCTGCTAGTTTTGAGTGGGGCCCATAACAAGAGAAGGCTCTAAAAAGTTCAGGCTGCTGTGCAGGTGGCTCTGCCACTTGGACCATATGATCTGGATGATCTAATGGTGCTGGAAGTATCAGTAGTAGAGAGAGATGTTGTTTGGAGTCTTTGGCAGACCCCTACTGGTCAGTCACAGGACAGACCCTTAGAATTTTAGAGGAAAGCCCTGCCATCCTCTGAAAATGACTACTCTCCTTTTAAGAATCAACTTTGGGCTTGTTATTGGGCCTTAGTAGAGACTGAACGCCTAACCGTGGACCACCAAGTCACCATGTGGCCTGAGTTGCCTATTACAAACCAGGTGTTGTCTGACCTACAGATTCATAAAGTTGGACTTGCACAGTAGCACTTCATCAGTAAATAGAAGTGGTATATATCAGATCGGGCTCAAGCAGGACTTAAAGTCACAACTAAGTTGAGTGAGGAAGTAGCTTAAATGCCTATGGTCTCCACTCCTGTCACATTAACCTCCCCTTCCCAGTCTGCACCTATGGCCTCATGAGGAGTTCCTTATGATCAGTTGACTGAGGAAAAGAAAACTAATGCCTGGTTTACAGATGGTTCTACGCAATATGCAACAAAAAGCCAAACCCATTGCCGTCAAGTCGATTCCTACTCATGGACCCTATAGGGCAGAGTAGAACTGTTCCATAGAGTTTCCAAGGAGCTCCTGGTGGATTCGAGCTGCCAACCTTTTGGTTAGCAGACGTAGCTCTTAACCACTACGACTCGCAGGCACACTCAAAAGTGGACAGCAGCAGCACTGCAACCCATATCTGGGACCTCCTTGAAGGAAAGTGGTAGAAGGAAAATCCTCCCAACTGATAGAACTTCAAGAAGTGTACCTGGCTGTTCACTTTGCTTGGAAGGAGAAATGGCCAGGTATGTGATTGTATACTGATTCATGGGCTGTGGCTAATGGTTTGGCTGTATTGTCAGTGACTTAGAAGGAAAATGATTCGGAAATTGGTGACAAGGAGGTTTGTGGAAGAGGTATGTGGATAGACCTCTCTGAATGGGCCAAAGAAGTGAAGATGCTTGTGATTCATGAGAATGCTCACCAAAGGGTGACCTCGGCAGAGGGAGACTTTAACAGTCAAGTGGATAAGATGACACTTTCCATGGAAACCAGTCTTCCTGTTTCTCCAGCCACTCCTATCATTGTCCAGTGGACTCATTAACAGAGTGGCCATGGTGGCAAGGATGGAGGTTATGCATACAGGCCATGTTGGCAGGGATGGAGGTTAAGTTGGGCTCAGCAACATAAACCTCCACTCACCAAAGCTGACTTGGTAACAACCACTGCTTAGTGCTCAATCTCCAGCAACAGAGGCCGACAATGAATCCCCGATATAGCACCATTCCTCGAGGTAATCCTCCAACAACCTGGTGGCAGATTGATTACATTTAACCACTTCCATCATGGAAAGGGCAACATTTCATCCTTACAGGGACAGACACTTACTCTGAATATGGATTTACCTTCTCTGCATGCAATGCTTCTGCCAAAACTACCATCCATGGACTCACAGAGTGCAGTATCCACCATCATGGTATCCCAGACAGCATCACCTCAGATCAAGGGACTCACTTCACAGCTAATGAAGTGTGGCAATGGTCCATGCTCATGGATTTCACAAGTCCTACCATGTTCCCCATCATCCTGAAGAAGCTGCTTGATAGAATGAAAGAATGGCCTCCTAAAGACATAATTACAGGGTCAGTTAGGTGGCAAACTTTGCAGGTTTGGGGAAATGTTCTCCAGAAGGTTACATATATTCTAAACCAGCGTCCAATATATGGTGCTGTTTTTCCCATAGCCAGGATTCACAGGTCTAGGAATCAAGGGATGGAAATGGGAGTGGCACAACTCTCTATTACCCCTACTGACCCACACACAAAGTTTTTGTTTCCTGTACCCACAACACTATGCTCTGCAGGTCTAGAGGTCTTAGTGGCAAAGGGAAGACTGTCCCCACCTAAAGACACAACACTGATTCTATTGAATTGGAAGTAAGAATGCCACCCAGCCACTTTGGGCTCCTGATGCCTCTGGATCAACAGGCAAAGAAGGGAGTTACTGTATTGGTTGACGTGATTGTTCCTGATTACCAAGGGGAAATCAGGCTGACATTACATAATGGAAGCAAAGAAAAATATGTCTGGAATACAGGAGATCCCTTAGGGCGTCTCTTAGTACTACCATGTCCTATGATTAAAGTCAATGAAAAACTACAACAAACCAATTCTGATATAACTATGAATGGCCCTGACACTTTAGGAATGAAGGTTTGAGTCATCCCACTAGGCAAAAACCATGAACAGCTGAAGTACGTGCTGAGGGTAAAGAAAATACAGAAAGGGTGGTGGAAGAAGGTAGTTCTATATGCTAGTTATGACCCTGTAACCAGTTGCAGAAACAAAGATTGTAATTGTTGTGGAGTATTTCTTTCTTTTTTTATTCTACTTGTATGTGTGCATATATATTACCAGAGAAACCACCTCTTCTGGGCTGCAAATTTTAATGCAGTTAGGCAGTGCTCAGATGTCAATTTATGGTAATAGACACACACATCAAAAAAGAAGAAACAGATAAAATCAAAACATTAGCTATACAACTCAAACAGAAAGAGAACAGCAAAAGAAGCCCACAGACATCAGAGGAAAGGAAATAATAAAAAGCAGAGTAGAAATAAATGAAATCAAGAATAAAAAAACAATAGAACCAACAAAACCAAAAGTTGGTTCTTTGAAAGCGTGAACAAAATCGACAAACCATTGGCCAAATTGACAAAAGAAAAACAAGAGGGGATGCAAATAACCCAAATAAGTAATGAAATGGGGGAGATTACAACAGACCTAATGAAATAAAAAGGATCGTAACAGAGTACTATGAAAAACTATACTCCAACAAATTTGAAAACCTAGAGGAAATGGACAAATTTCTAGAAACACACTACCTACCTAAGCTAACACAATCTGAGGTCAAAAATCTGAACAGAACCATAACAAGAGAAGAGATTGAAAAAGTAATTTAAAAAAAAAACTCCCAACAAAAAGAAAGCCCTGGTTTAAATGGCTTCACTGGAGAATTCTACCAAACACTCGGGGAAGAGCTTGCACTAGTACTATTCAAACCTATTTCAGAACTTGGAAAAGGAAGGGATTCTTCTGAATTCATTCTATGAAACCAGCATAACCCTGATACCAAAACCAAGCAAAGACACCACAAAAAAAGAAAAACCAAACCAGTTGCTGTCGAGTTGATCCCAACACTTAGTGACCCTATAGAACAGAGTAGAACAGTACCATAGGGTTTCAAAGGAGCAGCTGGTAGATTAGAACTGCAGACCTTCTGGTTAGCAGCTGAGAGACCAGTATCTCTCATGAATATTGATGTAAAAATTCTCAACAAAATTCTAGCCAATAGAATTCAACATCATATATAAAATAAATAAACAAATACACCACGACCAAGTGGGAGTCATACCAGGTATGCAAGGATGGTTCAACATTAGAAAATCAGTCAATGTAATCCACCACATAAATACAACAAAAGAATCACATGATCATCTCAATCAACACAAAAATGGTATTCAATGGAGTCCAACACCCATTCCTGATAAAAACTCTTAACGAAATAAGTATAGAAGGGAAATTTCTCAACAAAACAAAGGACATCTATACAAAACCAACAGCAAATATTCTTAACAGAGAGACTGAAAACATTCCCCCTGAGAGTAGGAACAAGACAAGGATGCCCTTTATCAACACTCCTATTTAACACTGTGCAGGAAGTCCTAGCTAAAGCATTAAGGCAAGAAAAATAAATAAAGGGAATCCAAACTGGTAAGGAAGAAGTAAAAGTATTCCTCTTTGTGGATGATATGATGCTATACACAGAGAATCCAAAAAACTTCACAAGAAAACTACTGGAACTAATAGAAAGATTCAGCAGAGTAGCAGGATACAAGATAAGCATACAAACATCAGATGAATTCCTATACACCAATAAAAAGAACTACAAAGGAAATTAGGAAAGCAAAACCATTTATAATAGCCCCTAAAAAATAAAATATTTAGGACTAAATCTAACCAGAGAGATAAAAGACTTACACAAAGAAAACTACAGAACACTACTGCAAGAAACCAAACAAGACCTACATAAATGGAAAAACATGCCATGCTCATGGATAGGTGGACTCAACATTGTGAAAATGTCAATTCTACCCAAAGCAATCTACAAATACAATGCATTCCTGATCCAAATACCAACAGCATTCTTTAATGAGGTGGAAAAACCAATCATTAACTTTATATGGAAAGGAAAGAGGTCCCGGATAAGTAAAATACTATTGAAGAAAAAGAATAAAGTAGGAGGACTCCCACTACCTGACCTCAGAAACTACTATACAGCTGTGGTAGTGAGAACAGCCTAGTACTGGTACAATGACAGACGCATTGACCAATGGAACAGAATCGAAAACCCAAATGTAAATCCATCCACCTATGGTCACCTGATCTTCAACAAAGGCCCAAAGCCCACCAAATGTGGAAAAGACAGCATTTTAACAAATGGTGCTGGCACAACTGGATGTCCACCTGTGAAAAAATGAAACAGGATCCATACCTCACACCATACACAAAAAAACTAATTCAAAAGGGATCAAAGACCTAAACATAAAACCAAAAATTATAAAGATCATAGAAGAAAAAATAGGATCAACCCTAGAGGCCCTAATACATAGTATAAATAGCATACAAAACATAACTAACAATAGACAAACAACAGAAGATAAGCTAGATTTCTGGGATCTTTTAAAAATTAAACATTTATGCTCATTAAAAGACCTCACCAAAAGAGTAAAACGAGAACATACAGACTGGAGAAAAAAAATTGGCTATGACAAATCCGACAAAGTTCTAATTTCTAAAATCTACAGGAAAATTCAACACCACTACAACAAAAAGACAATCTAATTAGAAAATTGGCAAAGGATATGAACAAACACTTCAGCAAAGACATTCAGGCAGGTAACAGACACATGAGGAAATGCTTGAGATCACTAACCATTAGAGAAATGCAAATCAAAACTACAGTGAGATACCACCTCACCCTGACATTACTGGCACGAATCAAAAAAACAGAAAATAACAAATCTTGCAGAGGCTGCGGGGAGCTTGGAACTCTTTTGCACTGTTGGTGGGAATATAAAATGGTACAACCATTTTGGAAATGATATGGTGCTTTCTTAAAAAGTTAGAAATACCATATGATCCAGCGATCCCACTCCGGGGAATACATCATAGAGAAATAAGAACCATCACAGGAATAGACATATGCACACCCATGTTCATTGCAGAATTATTCACAATAGCAAAAAGATGGAAACAACCTAAGTGCCCATCTACAGAGGAAAGGATAAACAATGATACATAAACAAAATGGAATACTATGCAACGGTAAATAACCATGATGAATCTGTGAAACACCTCTCACAACATGGATGAATCTGGAGGGCATTATGCTGAGTGAAATAAGTCAATCACAAAAGGACAAATACTGTATGAGACCACTATTATAAAAACTCATCAAAAGTTTTACATTCAAAAAGAAACGATCTTTGATATTTACGAAGGAGGAGAGAGATGGGAAGGGAAAAACACTAAGTAGAAATTAAATAAGTGGTAACTTTGGTAAAGGGTAAGACAGTACACAATTCTGGGGAAGTCAGCGCAACTAGACCAAGGCAAGGTCATGGAAGCTTCACAGAACATCCAAACTCCCTGAGGGACCGAATTACTTGACTGAGGGCTGGGGACCCTGGTCTTGGGGGACATCTAGCTCAACTGGCATAACATAGTTTATAAAGAAGATTTTCTACATTCTGCTTTGGTGAGCAGTGTCTGGGGTCTTAAAAGCTTGTGAGCGGCCATCTAAGATACTCCACTGGTCTCACCCTGTCTGGAGCAGGGGAGAATGAAGAAAACCAAAGACAGAAGGGAAAGATTAGCCCAAAGGACTGATGGACCACAACTACCACAGCCTCCACCAGACTGAGTCCAACACAACTAGATGGTGCTTGGCTACCATCATCAACTGCTCTAACAGGGATCACAATACAGAGTCCCTGACAGAGCTGGAGAAAATTGCAGAACAAAATTATAACTCATAAAAAAGACCAGACTTACTGGTCTGACAGAGACTGGAGAAACCCTAAGAGTATGACCCCTGTAGAAGACGTAGTCCGGTCTATTGCCATCTTCATGATCGTTGATATGTATGAGTGTATTGTTCTGGCTATTATGTCAGTTTATCTCACTGAAGATTTTTCTTGTTTTTGATGAAATTCTACTTTACAAAACAGGATGTTTTGTCTAGAGATTGCTTTTTCCTGATGTCGTGGAAATTTAATAAGCTGAAGCCTCACCATCCTAGTTTCTAAGGGGCATTCTGATTGCATTCCTTCTCAGGCTGATTTTTTTCAGAAGTTCATATTAATTCATTAATTAATGAATAGTTCAGCTCTATTAATTCATTATTCTTTGCTAACATCATAGTTCAAACGCATCAGTTATTCATCTGTCTTCCTTTTTCAATATCCAACTTTGGCATGCCTGTAAGGTGATTAAAAAGAGCATGATTGGGTCATGCAGCCCTTAGTCATCAAAGTGACAACTTTGATTTTAAAAACTTTAAAAAGAGATTTTTGCAGCAGAATTTCCAAATAGAGTATGTCATTTGATTTCTTGACTGATCATTCCATGTATGTTAATTGTTGATCCAAGTGGAATGAATCATTGACGACTTCAGCTTTTTTTTCTCATGGTATCATTATGATGTTTATTGGTCCAGTTGAGAATATTTTCTTTTTCTCCATGGTCAGGCATAATCCATACTGAAGAATATAGTCTTTGAACTTCATCAGAAAATGCTTGAATTCATCTTAATTTTTAGAAATCAAGATGATATCATCAGTATATTGCAGGATGTTAATGAGTCTTCCTCCAATCCTGATGTCACATTCTTCTTCACATAGTCCAGTTTCTCAGAAAATTTGCACAACACACAGGTTACATAAGTATGGTAAAAGGAGACAGCCCTGCCACACAACTTTTCCGATTTTAAACCATGCAGTATCCCCAGGTTCTGTTCAAAGGACTGTTTTTTTTCACATACAGGTTCCACATGAGCACAATTAATTGTTCTGAAATCCCCATTTTTTGTAATTTTATCCATAATTTGTTATGATTCACAAAGTTAAATGCCTTTGCATAGCAAACATAGATGAACATATTAAGATGAACATATTTTTGGTTTTCTCTACTTTCAGCCAAGATCACCTGACATCAGTAGTCATATCCCTAATTCCATGCCCTCTTCTGAATCCAGCTTGAACTTCTGGCAGTTCCCTGTCTATGTATGGTTGCAGTTGTTTTTGGATTATCTTCATCAAAATTTTGCTAGCATATTATATTAATGATATTGTCCTATAATTGCCACATTTTGTTTGATCATCTTTCTTTAGCAAGGGCACACACCTGTTGGTTGGCCAGGTAGCTGTCTTACAAATTTCTTGACACACATGAGTAAGCGTTTTCAGCCTTGCATTTACTGGTTGAATCATCTCAATTGGAATATCCTCAGTTCCTTGGGCTTTGTGTTTTCACCAGTGCTTTCAATGCTGCTGAAGTTCTTCCTTCAGTGCCAGTGGCTTTTGATTATATGCTACCTCCTGAAATGGTTGGACATCAATCTTTTTTTTTGTACAGTAACTCTGTATAGTCCTTCCATCTCCTTTTGATACTTCCTGCATCATTCTATTTTTTACCCATAGAGTCCTTCAATAATGCAACGTTATGCTTTTATTATCCTTTTACTTCTTTCAGCTTGAGAAATACCGATCATGTTCTTCTTGTTTGGTTTTGTAACTCCAGATCTTTGCACATTTCATCCAAATATCTTATTTTGCCTCTTCAAGCTGCCCTTTGAAATTTTTTGTTCAGCTCTATTAATTCATCATTTCTTCTCTTAGTTTTAGCTGCTCTAAACTCAAGAGCAAGTTCCAGAGTCTCTTCTGACATCCATTTTAGTCTTTTCCTTCTTTCCAGTCTATTTAATACTTTATTCATATATGATGCTCTTGTTATCTTCCCACATCTCTTGTGGTCTTCCGTCGTTATTGTTCAGTATACCCAATATAGTCTAGAAATGGTCTCCAAATTCAGGGGGGAGGTACTCAAGGTCATGCATTGGATCTTGAAGATTTTCTTCGATCCATGAGAGCCAAAGTACTATTTTGAGTATAGTAGGTAGAATACACTTAAAGCCCTATGGAAATTTTGAAAAATTGCAGAGATCAGAACAAATCAAGAAGCTTTTTTGAACTTTGAACAGGGAAACAAGAAGAAGATACAAAGGAGACAATAAAACTGGTGTTTCGAAGCCCCAGAGAAAACTGAGAATGAGAGTCCTCATACCACAGGAAGGATCATGTTTGGACTGTCCTTAACTGCAGCAGTCTCCGTGGCCCCTGACTTATGCTTCCCAATCATGTATTCTTACACATTATAATGAACACTGAGTTGTGTAGAGTTGAGAAAGGCAACACCTACTGATTCCAAGTTCTAAATGAAACCTAAGCAGTTCTGTAGAATGCTGAGCATTGCTTCAAGGTTGTCTTCCGTATTAATGAGTAATAGATCTAGAACTTGTATTTAATAATTGTTCATTAGATAGGATGTAATTTACATACTAACACACAGGATCTTTTCTTTTTTTTTATTGTTGCAGTTAAATGAAGTTTACATTTCAAGTTAGTCTCCTATACAAAATTTTATACATACATTGTTATGTGACCCTAATTGCTCACCCCATTCTGTGACAGCACACTCCTCCTTTCCGCCCCTGATTCCCCACGTCCATTCAACCAGCTCCTAACCCTCTCTGCCTTCCCCTCTCACCTCTGGAGAGAAGCTGACCCTTTGGTCTCTTGTATCTACTTGACTAAGAGGCACACTCTTCACGAGTATCACTTTATGTCCCACAGTTCTGTCCAATCCCTGTCTGAAGAGTTGGCCTCGGAAATTGTTTTAGTTCTGGGCTGGTAGAGAGTCCAGGGACCATGCCTTCCAGGGTACCTCCAGTCTCAGTCAGAACATTAGTCTACTTACTATAATTTGAGTTCTGCAACACTTCCTTCTGTTGCTACATCAGGGACTGTCTGATGTTTCCCTGTCAGGAAGTTCATTTGGTGGTAGTCAGGCACCATCTAGCTCTTCTGGTCTCATGCTGATAAAGTCTCTGGTTTATGTGGCCCATTCTGTCTCTTGGGCTAATACTTTCCTTATGTCTTTGGTATTCTTCGTTCTCCTTTACTCCAGGTGGTTGGGACCAAATGATGCATCTTAGATGGCTGCTTGCAAGCTTTTAAGACCCCAGACGCCACTCACCAAAGTAGGATGCAGAACATTTTCTTAATAAGCTTTGTTATGCCAATTGACCTAGATATCCCCTGAAAGCATGGTCCTCAGTCCCCTGTCCCTGCTGCTCTGTCTCTCAAACTATTTGATTGTATTCAGGAAACTTCTTAGCTTTGGTTTAGTCCAGTTGTGCTGACTTCCCCTGTAGTGTGTGCTGTCCTTCCCTTCTCCTAAGATGATTCTTATTTACTATCTAATTAGTGAACAACCCTCACCCTCCCTCCCCACCCCCGTAACTATCAAAGAATGTTTTCTTCTGTGTTTAAACCTTTTCTTGAGTTCTTATAATAGTGGTCTTATACAGTATTAGTCCTGTGACTGACTAAATTCACTCAACATAATACGTTCCAGCTTCCACCATGTTATACAATATTTCACAGCTTCATGTTGTTCTTTATCACTGCATAATATTCCGTTGTGTGGATATACCATAATTTGTCTACCCATTCGTCCGTTGATGGGCACCTAGGTTGTTCCCATCTTTTTGCTATTGTGAACAGTGCTGCAATGAACATGAGTATGCATATATCTATTCGTGTGAAGGCTCTTATTTCTCTAGGATATATTCCAAGGAGCAGGATTGCTGGATCTTATGGTACTTCTATTTCTAGCTTTTTAAGGAAGTGCCAAATCAATTTCCAAAGTGGTTGTACCATTTTACATTCCCATCAACAGTGTATAAGTGTTTCAGTCTCACCACAATCTCTCTAGCATTTATTATTTTGTGTTTTTTGGATTAAGGCTAGCCTTGCTGGGGTGTGATGATATCTCATTGTAGTTTTGATCTATATTTCTCTAAAGGCTAATGATCGTGAGCATTTCCTCATGTGTCTGTTAGCCTCCCGAATGTCTTCTTTGGCAAAGCGCCTGTCCATATCCTTTGCCCATTTTTTAATTGGGTTATTTGTCTTTTTGTTATTGAGGTTTTACAGTATCTTGTAGATTTTAGAGATTAGACGCTGATCGGATTTGTCATAGCCAAAATTTTTTTCCCAGTCTGTAGGTTGTCTTTTTACTCTTTTCCTGAAGTCTTTTGATGAGCATAAGTGTTTGATTTGTAGGAGCTCCCAGTTATCTAGTTTCTCTTCTGGTGTTTGTGCATCGTTACCTATGGTTCGTAGTCTGTTTATGCCATGTATTAGGGCTCCTAGCATTGTCCCTAGTTTTTCTTCCATGATCTTTATCGTTTTAGATTTTATATTTAGGTCTTTGATCCATTTTGACTTAGTTTTTGTGCATGGTGTGAGGTATGGGTCTTGTTTCATTTATTTGCAGATGGATATCCAGTTATGCCAACACCATTTGTTAAAGAGACTGTCTTTTCCCCAATTAATGGACTTTGGGCCTTTGTCAAATATTAGCTGCTCATAGGTGGATGAGCTTATATCTGGATTCTCAACTCTGTTTCATTGGTCTATGTATCTGTTGTTGTACCAGTACCAAGCTGTTTTGACTACCGTGGCAGTATAATAGGTCCTAAAATGAGGTAGTGTAAGGCCTCCCACTTAGCTCTTCTTCTTGAGTAATGCTTTATTTATTCGGGGCCTCTTCCCTTTCCATATGAAGTTGGTGATTTGTTTCTCCATCTCATTAAAAAATGTTGGACACATACGATCTTTTAAAAACATCTAGTAGGCTGTTAAACTATTTCATAGATGAGGAAGCATCAAAAGAAGGTGGAAGGAATACACAGAGTCACTGTACCAAAAAGAATTGGTTGATGTTCAATCATTTCAGGAAGTACATATGATCAAGAACTGATGATATTGAAGGAAGAAGTCTAAGCTGCATTGAAGGCATTGGGGAGAAACAAGTCTCCAGGAATTGAAAGAATACCAATTGAGATGTTTCAACAAACAGAGGCAGCACTGGAAGGGCTCACCCGTCTATGCCAAGGAATTTGGAAGACAGCTACCTGGCCAACCAACTGGAAGAGATCCACATTTATACTTCTTCCACAGAAAGGTGATCCAACAGAATGTGGAACAATATCATTAATATCACACACGAGTAAAATTTTGCTAAAGATCACTCAAAAGCCATTCCAGCAATACATCAACAGGAAACTTTCAAAAATTCAAGCTGGATTCAGAAGAAGATGTGGAATGAAGGATATCACTGCTGATGTCAGGTGGATCCTGGCTGAAAACAGAGAATGCCAGAAAGATGTTTACCTGTGTTTTATTGACTATGCAAAGGCATTCGACCGTGTGAATCATAACAAATTATGGATAACATTGAGAAGAATGGGAATCCCAGAACACCTACTTGTGCTCATGAGGAACCTGTACGTCTATCAAGAGACAGTCGTATGAACAGAACAAGGGAATACTTCATGGTTTAAAGTCATAAAAGGTGTGTGTTAATGTTGTATCCTTTCACCATACTTATTCAATCTGTATGCTGAGCATATGGACTATATGAAGAAGAAAACTATACCAAGGTTGGAGGAAAACTCATTAACAACCTGCTGTATGCAGATTACACAACTTGCTTGGTGAAAGTGAAGAAGATTGGAAGCATTTACTGATGAAGATCAAAGACTACAGCTTTCACACAAAAATCCTCACAACTGGACCAATAAGCAACATCATGATAAACGGAGAAAACATTGAAGTTGTCAAGGATTTCATTTTACTTGAATCCACAGTCAATGTCCATGGAAGCAGCAGTCAAGAAATCAAACAACAAATCTGCAGCAAAAGACCTCCATAAGTGTTAAAAATCAAAGCTGCCACTTTGAGGACTAAGGTGTGCCATACTCAAGCTATGATATTTTCAATCAACTCATATGCATGCAAAAACTGGACTATGAATAAGGAAGACCAAAGAATAATTGACACCTTGGAATTATGGTGTTGGTGAAGAATATAGAATATACCATGGACTGCCAGAAGAATGAACAAATCTGTCTTGGAATAAGTACAGCCAGAATGATCCTTTGAACTGAGGATAGCAAGATTTGGTCTCATGTACTTTGAACATGTTTTCAGGAGAGACTAGTCCCTGGAAAAGGACATTATACTTGGTAAAGTAGAGGATCAGCAAAGAAGAGGAAGACCCTCAATGAGATTCATTGACACAGTGGCTGCAACAGTGGGCTCAAACATAACAATGATTGTGAGTATGGCACAGGACCAGGCAGTTTTTCTTTCTACTGTATATAAGGTCACTAATTTGGAACCAACTCTACGGCACATAAAACAACAACAACAACAGGGGAATAGTCTAAAAAAAGTGGCAGACAATGTATATTGCTAGACTTGTGATAGGTCTGTGGATTTACTTAAAATTGGTGGAAATACTTAAAATTGGTGGAAAAGAGCTTAGTTATGACTTCTCAAGACCAGTTTTTATAATCTCAAGTCTGGGAGTCGTAATAACCATCATGGGGAAATTCCCATGACACCTCATGTTATAGTTCTTTATAATGACATTTTATGGATTCAGAGTGTTTATGTCTCTGTTAGTGTATCTGAAATGCAGATTCCAGGCCAGCACTGACAATATCCTGAGTGGATCCCCACAGTTTGAGCTTCCTAGACACATAGCCCCCCTGCTTCTTCAGTGCTGTCATCTCAACCATACCATTGTGGACATTGCAAGGGATGGCCCTGTTGTCTGACTATGAATGCCCATAATGTTTTAGGAGTTAGTGACTGTCTTAGGCTGAGTTCTCTAAAGAAGCAAAACCAGTAAAGCATATAAATATATATACGGAGAGACTTATATCAAAGAAACAGTTCATGTGATTGTAGAGGCTGGAAGGTCCCAAGTCTGTGGATTAGGATAGAGGCTTCTCCAGATTCACGTAGCTGCAGAGGCTGGCAAACACAAGATTGGTAGGTCAGAAAACAGTGCTGTTGCTCACAGGCCATGAAGACTGACGAATCCCAAGATCGGCAGATAAGCTGATAGCTCAAGTCCCAAGAACTGGAAGTCAGATGAACAGGAGGCAGCTGCAGTATCCAGAACAAGCAAAAAGCCAGAACGTCTGCTTATATTTGGATGCAGGCCACACCCCCAAGGAAACTCTCTTCAACTAATCGGCTACTCACAGCAGATTTAATCATGGGAGTGATCACATATAAACACTGAGAATCATGGCCCAGCCAAGTTGACACACAATCTTAACCATTACAGTGACCTTCAAAGATGTAGTAGCTGTAGACTTCACCCAGAAGAGCGGGCCTTGCTGAACACATCCCAGAGAAAACTGTTCAGAGACATGATGATGGAGAATATCCATCACCTAGTCTTTGTGGGTGTCTCAAAATTTACCTGTCTACCTTTCTGTCTATCTGTCCATCCATTCAACAAGTATCTAAACATCTTTCCCATATATGACTCTAATCTTTTCACTGACTCTATCATAACACTTACAACTACCTGAAAGACATTTATTTCTTTCCTTTTTTATGTGCATCTCATTTGTCATTTGCTAAAATGTAATGTTGCTGATCACAATTTCATGTCTTTGTTGCTACTCAAATTCCAACACTCATAACAATCCTGGAACTCAACGACTATGTTTTGAATGGATAAATAAATGGATTAAATATTTTAAAAGTACAAAAGACAAGAACCACATGATCTCATCAATCCATGCAGAAAAGGCATTTGACAGAGTCCAACACCCATTGATGATCAAAACTCTCAACAAAATAGGAATAGAATGGAAGTTTCTCAACATACTTAAGGGCATTTATACAAAGCCAACAACCAACTTCATTCTAAATGGAGAGAGTTTGAAAGCATTCCCCTTGAGAACGAGAACCAGACAAGGATACCCTTTATCACCACTCTCATTCAACATTGTGCTGGAGGTCTTAGCCAGACTGTTTAAGATAGAGAAACAAATAAAGGGCAACCGAACTGGTAGGGAAGAAGTCAAAGTATCTCTATTTGCAGATGATATGATCTTATACACAGAAAACCCCAAAGAATCCACAAGAAAACTACTGGAACTAAGATTTCAGCAAAGTATCAGGATACAAGGTAAACATACAAAAATCAGTTGGATTCCTTTACACCAACAAAGAGAACTTCCAAGAGGAAATCACCAAATCAATACCATTTAAAATAGCCCCCAAGAAGATAAAATACTTAGGAATAAATCTAACCAGAGACGTAAAAGACCTATACAATGAAAACTACAAGACACTACCACAAGAAACCAAAAAAGACTTCATAAGTGGAAAAACATTCCTTGCTCATGGATAGGAAGACTCAACATTGTGAAAATGTCAATTCTACCCAAAGCCATCTGCAGATACAATGCAATCCCAATCCAAATTCCAACAGCATTTTTTAATGAGATGGAGAAAAAAAATCACCGAATTCACATGGAAAGGGAAGAGGCCCCGGATAACTAAAGCATTACTCAAGAAGAAGAAGAAAGTGAGAGGTCTCACACTACCTGATTTTAGAACCTATTATACCGCCAAGGTAGTCAAAACAGCCTGGTACTTGTACAACAGATACATAGACCAATGGAGCAGAATTGAGAATCCGGATGTAAATTCATCCACTTATGAGCAGCTGATATTTGACAAAGACCCAAACTCCGTTAATGGGGAAAACACAGTCTCTTTAACAAATGGTGCTGGCATAACTGGATATCCATCTGCAAATAAATGAAACAAGACCCATACCTCACACCATGCACAAAAACTAAGTCAAAATGGATCAAAGACCTAAATATAAAATCTAAAACGATAAAGATCATAGAAGAAAAACTAGGGACAACGCTAGGAGCCCTAATACATGGCATAAACACAATACGAACCATAGGTAACAATGCACAAACACCAGAAGAGAAACTAGATAACTGGGAGCTCCTACAAATCAAACACTTATGCTCATCAAAAGACTTCAGGAAAAGAGTAAAAAGACAACCTACAGACTGGGAAAAAATTTTGGCTATGACAAATCTGATCAGCGTCTAATCTCTAAAATCTACAAGATACTGCAAAACCTCAATAACAAAAAGACAAATAACCCAATTAAAAAATGGGCAAAGGATATGGACAGGCGCTTTGCCAAAGAAGACATTCGGGCGGCTAACAGACACATGAGGAAATGCTCATGATCATTAGCCTTTAGAGAAATACAGATCAAAACTACAATGAGATATCATCGCACCCCAACAAGGCTAGCCTTAATCCAAAAAACACAAAATAATAAATGCTGGAGAGATTGTGGAGAGACTGGAACACTTATACACTGTTGGTGGGAATGTAAAATGGTACAACCACTTTGGAAATTGATTAGGTGTTTCCTTAAAAGCTAGAAATAGAAGTGTCATACAATCCAGCAATCCTGCTCCTTGGAATATATCCTAGAGAAATAAGAGCCATCACACAAATAGATATACGCATACCCATATCCATTGCAGCTCTGTTCACGACAGCAAAAAGATGGGAACAACCTAGGTGCCCATCAAAGGACAAATGGATAAATTATGGTATATTCACACAACGGAATACTATGCAATGATAAGGAACAACGATGAATCTGTGAAACATAACATGGAGGAATCTGGAAGGCATTATGCTGAGTAAATTTAGTCAGTCACAAAAGGACAAATATTGTATAAGACCACTATTATAAGAACTCAAGGAAAGGTTTAAACACAGAAGAAAACATTCTTTGATGGTTACGAGGGTGTGGAGGGAGGGAGAGGGGTATTCCCTAACTAGATAGTAGACAAGAATTATCTTAAGTGAAGGGAAGGACAGCACACACTCCAGGGGAAGTCAGCACAAATGGACTAAACCAAAGCTAAGAAGTTTCCTGAATACAACCAAACACTTGGAGGGACAGAGCAGCAGGGGCAGGGGTCTGGGGACCATGCTTTCAGGGGACATCTAGGTCAATTGGCATAACAAAGTTTATTAAGAAAATGTTCTGCATCCTACTTTGGTGAGTGGCATCTGGGGGCTTAAAAGCTAGTGAGAGACCATCTAAGATGCATCAGTTTGTCCCAACCCACGTGGAGTAAAGGAGAATGAAGAACACCAAAGACACAAAGAAAGTATTAGCCCAAGAGACAGAAAGGGCCACATAAACCGGAGACTGCATCAGTCTGAGACCAGAACTAGATGGTGCCCGGCTACCACCAATGACCCCTCTGATAGGGAACACAGCAGAGAGTCCCTGATGGAGCAGGAGAAAAGTGGGGTGCAGAACTCAAAGTCTAGTAAGAAGACTAGACTTAATGGCCTGACTGAGACTGGAGGAACCCCAGAAAGCATGATCCCTGGACTCTCTGTCAACCCAGAACTAAGACCATTCCCAAGGCCAACTCTTTAGATAAAGATTAGATTGGACTACGGGACATAAAACGATACTCGTGAAAAGTGTGCTTTTTAGCTCAAGTAGACTAAATGGGCAGCTCCTGTCTGGGGGTGAGATGAGAAGCCAGAGAGGGTCAGGAGTTGATTGAATGAACACGGGAAATCATGAGTGTGCTGTCACAGTATAGGGAGAGTAATTAGAGCCACATAACAATGTATGTGTAAAGTTTTGTATGAGAGGCTAACTTGAATTGTAAACTTTCACTTAAAGTACAATAAAATGAAAAACAAAAAGAATGTTTATTGAAATATTATTTGTAGAGGGAAAAATCTGGGAGCAACTTGATTGGCCATCAATAAGAGGATGGTTTTAATAAAGTATGATTCTCTGATGAAATATATATGTATACATTTTAAAAGAAATTATCCTGCCCTAGGGACTATGCTCAGGCTTCAGACTCCAGTAGCAAAAATAGCAGGCATATTTTTTTCCATGTAGAACTTAGTTTATTCTGGTGGAGTTTTTGTTTATTGAATTTGTTTTAAAAATTATAATTAACTTCAATAGAAACATAATTTCTTTCTGAAAAGGCTGAGAATTCAGCCTCTCCTTGAACTTGGACATTGGTCATCAAAACTCAGAGATCCTTAATGTGTTTGGGCACAAGCTCAAGTGGTATCCCTTTACTGGTGAATGTTATCAATGTTTTGTGTTCAAGGTAATCTTCTCTGAGGTGACCTTCAAATGGCTACCTTATTTTTCCCATGGATAGGCATAGAAAGTGATAGCACGAATCCATTCCAAAAAATAGAGGGATTGATCCAATCTCACATTCCCACTTCTCCATCCTCATCAACAGCCACCACCACAGCAGTTCTCTCTGACCCTAACCACCTGGAGCTAGGTCAGAGTTCACAAGTTAAAAGGCCACCATTCTTCAGACTGCCTAGTAGGTACATGCCAGCTTTGGGAGTCTGCGTGACACCCTAACCTTCTGATTTACTGGCCACCAGTTTGGGGCTGGCTTTTCACTACTCCTTCAGGATACCAGCAGCAAGCTCAAGAATCCATGCAACAACCTTACTTTCTGACCTGCTGGGTACCACTTGCCTTTTGGATTTGACGATTTGCTGGAACAACTCACAGAACTCACAGAACTCATACTTAATGACTACAAATTTACTATAACCAAAAAAGATATGAATGAAGAGACACATAGGGCAAGGTTCTGAATGCAGAGCTTCCATGTGCCAAAGGACTAGCTAACTTCCTGAGAGCAGATGTTTCATCAACCTGGAAGCTCTCAGAGGCTTAGTGTTTATAGCTTTTATTGGCCAATGGCATGATAGGCTTAATCATGTCTTCTGAGAATGTTTAATATTGACTTCCCAGGTGAGTCTTTTCTGATCTAGCCAGCCGCTACTTGTCATCACAAATTCTCCGGTGTGGCCTGGAAGTCTCAGACCAAGCCACCCTATTTAATCTAAAGGTTTCTCCTCTGGAGCCAAGTACACAGAGCACCTTACATAGGGTAAAACTAAGTCCCTTACCCCACACTATACTTCCTTGACTGGAAGATCATACTCTTTTATCCACATAGGCCACAGAATACATGTGTCTTTTCCCTACAAACATGGAATCGTCTCTGAAAATCACATATGATTTCCAAATTGGAGCAAGGAGAAGAACTGTGGTGAGAAAGAATGGAATTTTTCCAAAGCCAGATTCCAGAAGAGCTCCTGGGACCTGTGTTCTAATATGAGGAGGAGCCTGTTTAGAGAGTGAGTAGATTTTTGAAAATATTAACTGCAGTTTTCCTTAAAGGAGTAGTATTTTATGAAATGTAGGTGAGGACATTGAGGGAAAATTCCTCAGGTGGTGGCATTATTCTTTGCACATACTGATGTCGATTCAAGTGTCCTCTGTCTTTGTCTTTCACTTTAGGGAAAGGAATATTTATGTACTTACTGGAGTTAAACTTTCACAGACAACATCTGTTTGGATTAACTCACATGTTGACCAATTCTCTAAACATTTCCCTTTGTATGTCATACCTTCCTTCTAGAATATTTTGTCTCCTTCGAGAGCACCTAAAGAAGTGTCTATAGTAAAGATACGTTAGGGATGAATGCTCTCAGTTTTATTTGGATGAAAATGTATTTTTATTCATTCTTGAATGACTGCGTAACAAAATATAAAATTCTAGGTTGACAGTTATTTTTTCTCAAACATCAAAATGACATTATATTGATACCTGACTTTTATTGTTGCTGTTGAGAGCTTTGCTGTCAGACTAATGATAATTTCTTACAGATGTTATTCTTCTTTGGCATTCTATAGTTTTTTTAGTATATATAGAAGTAGATATTTATTCCCCCTGGTTGGGACTGATTGCAACCTGAATCTCAACTTTCTTGTCTTACTGTTCTGGGAAATTTTCAGCTATTATCTCTTTGAATATTAACTCTCCCTTGTTATTTTTTTCCTGGAACTCCTATTAAACAATAAATTGGACCTTCTTATTCTATCTTTTATCTCTCTTAACATCTTTTCATATTTTCCATCTCTTATATCGCTGTGCTGCATTCTAGGTAAAATTATCAGGTATGTATTCCAGTTTATCAATTCTCACTTCAGCTGCATCTAATCTGCTATTTAACATGACTGTTGACTTTTATATTGTCAGTGAATATATTTTCCAATTCTAGGTGTTTCTTTTAAATTTTTTTTCCAAATTTGCCTGATCTTTTGGATAATACCATGTTCCTCTCACATGGTTTTGATTCCATTTTTTATTTAATATTTTAACACACTTACTTTATATTATGAACCCAAAATTAATTTATGTGAAGTTATTGAAGAAGAGTGTCTAATTCTACAATTTATTATTTTTACTAATTCTCATTCATGATAATTTGTTTCCTCATGTGTTTTGTAATTTTGGATTATAAGCTCATGTTTAGAAGTGTTTTCTTTCCTCTTATATTTATTATTTTCTATCTCCTATAAGCAAAACTGAACTCATGAGATTTTACCTGGAGACAATTCTTAAGATGGGAAAATGAGTTGACCAAGAAAAGGGCTTATAAGGGCATACACATGCTACCATTCCTATATGAGGTCATTTGCCAGGCAAATTCTCTTTGGAACCCACATCACTGACACAAAAATGTTGTAGAGTAAAACTTGAATTCTGTTTCATGTTAACATGGAGAGGTTTATTAAGGGTTTAAAACAATTGTTATTGGGGAACCATATAGCCCATTGAAAATGGAAACAGGTAGTCCCGGGGCAGTTATGTTATACAAGTATTCTTATGGGATAAAAAGAGGAAACAACCCATAGGGAGGGCAATTACAGGAAAATCAATGAATATTGTAATAATCACACTGATTGACTACTGATTATTAATAGCGTGGCTAGTGATTACAGATGGTTTCACATGATGCTTAGATCATCGTCACAAGATGTTTACATGTATTTTCTTTGCCTATCTTACAAAAATATCTCGTGGGCAACAGCACCCAGACAGCACTCTTCCTGAGTATGTGTGATATCTTTCTACAGCTTTGTCAGAATGAGAAGTATAAGGAAGCTGGTTGGTTTGTTCTACTTTCGCTAGACAAACTGATGAAGGACAGAGATGCGCTCAGGGCTTCAGAGTCAAGGCTCAAGTGCGCATACATGACCTCAAGGCTTCCGCTTGTGCTTTGAAAGAAAGCCTTATTTCTTGTAGTAACAGAGCCGAAATTGCTGAAAACCAAACCCAGAGTCTTATTGAAATAGTGGCTGAATTAGAACGCCAACTCAGTTGCAAACTTCGAGAGGTGTCTGAAGTTAAAGTAAGGGCATTGATTGGGAAGAGATGGGATCCTGAGACTTGGATGGGGACAAATGGGCAGATAATCAGGAAGCTGGGGACACTGAGTCTGTAAATTCCGTTGAATCCTCCTGCCAGCAGAACCAGTCCCATCTGAAGAGATTACTTCATGCTTGTCTGCTAAACCACCCTACCCAAAAAAACCGTTAGCCCCTCCACTCCCATCTGAGGAGATTAGCCCTAGCCCAGCTGCCTCTAAAGAGCACTTGCCTGAGTCATTGCCTGGAGCATCGACTGAGGCAGATGCTTTACAAGACAATGCTGAATGTTCTCAAAACAATTCCACACTACCAATTCTGGCTTCTAGACCTATAACTAGACTTAAGTCCCAGCGAGCCCCATAAGGTGAAGTACAAAGTGTGAACCAGGAGTAGGTACGCTACACTCCAAAAGAACTACTTGAGTTTTCTAATATGTACAAACAGAAACCTGGAGACTATGTGTGGGAATGGCTATTAAGGGTGTGGGATAATGGTGCAAGGAACATAAAGATGAATCAGTCTGAGTTTATTGATATGGGTCCACTGAGCACAGACTGTTCCTTCAATGTTTCAGCTACAGAAGTTAGGAAAGGATCTAATAGTTTATTTGGTTGGGTTGCTGAAGCATGGATTATGAGGTGGCCGACAATAAATCAAGTTGAAGTACCAGACCTGCCTTGGTATACTTAGAAAGAAGGTATCCAAAGGCTTAGGGAAATTGGCATGCTAGAGTGAATTTATCAAGTTAGACCCACAGATCCACACATGCAGTGTCCAGAGGACACACCTTTTACCACAACTGTGAGGAACAAATTTGTGAAGGGAGCTCTAGTGTCCCTGAAGACTGCTGTGATTGCTAGTTTATGTAAGCCAGATTTGACAGTGGGAACGGCCCTAACTGAATTAAGACACCTAACTACAATGGGGCTGACTGGACCCCGTGGTAGTAGGGGCCAAGTGGCGTCACTCAATCGACAAAGACAAGGGGGGCGTGGTTACAGTAGTGGACAGAGGAGTCAAAGCAGTAATCAAAATAGTCTGACTCGTATGGACTTATGGCTTTGGCTACTTAGTCATGGTGTCCCTAGGAGTGAAATAGATAGGAAATCTACTAAATATTTACTTGATCTATACAAACGGATGAATTCTAGGTAAGGTGAACAGCAGTCTAACTCGAATCGCCAGAATAGAGAGTCACGGTCCCTCAATCAATTCCCAGATTTGAGAGAGTTTAAAGGTCCACAACCCCTTGAATGAAGGGGAAGCTGGATCCCCTTGAGGAAGGACTCCAATACACTGCCAAAAATTTTTACTGTTAATCTTTCTCCCAGCCTTTCCCAAAAGGATCTACGGCATTTTACGAGAGTGACTGTTCACTGGGGAAAAGGAAATATTCAGACTTTTGGGGGATTACTGGATACTGGCTCTGAGCTGACACTAATTCCAGGAGACCCAAAACGTCACTGTGGCCCACCAGACAGACTGGGGGGATATGGAGGTCAGGTCATTAATGGAGTCTTGGCTCATGTCCATCTCACAGTAGGTCTGGTGGGTCCCTGAACCCATCCTGTAGTGATTTACCCAGTTCCAGAATGCATAATTGGAATAGATATACTCAGCAACTGGCAGAACCCCCACATTGGATCCCTAACAAATAGAATAAGGGCTATTATGGTAGGAAAAGCCAAGTGAAAGTCATTAGAACTGCCCCTACCTAGGAAAATAGTAAACCAAAAGCAATAACGCATTCCTTGAGGGATTGCAGAGATTACTGCCACCATCAAGAACTTGAAGGATGCAGGGGTGGTGATTCCCACCACATCCCCGTTCAACTCGCCTATTTGGCCTGTGCAAAAAACAGATGGATCTTGGAGAATAACAGTAGATTATCGAAAACTTAACCTGGTGGTGACTCCAATTGCAGCTGCTGTTCCAGATGTAATCTCACTGTTTGAGCAAATTAATACATCTCCTTGTACCCGGTATGCAGCTATTGATCTGGCTAATGCCTTTTTCTCCATACCTGTTTCAAAGGACCACCTGAAGCAGTTAGCCTTCAGCTGGCAAGGCCAACAATACACCTTCACTTGCCTACCTCAGAGCCACATTAACTCTCTAGCCCTATGTCATAATTTACTCCACAGGGAACTTGATCGCCTTTCCCTTCCATAAGACATCACACTGGCCCATTACATTGATGACATTATGCTGATTGGACCTAGTAAGGAAGAAGTGTCAATGACTCTGGACTTACTGGTAAAACATTTGTGTGCTAGAGGGTGGCAGATTAATCCCACAAAAATTCAGGCACCTTCCATTTCAGTGAAATTTCTAGGGGTCCGGTGGTGTGGGACATGTTGAGACATTCCTTCTAAAGTGAAGGATAAGTTATTGCATCTTGCTGTTCCCACAACTAAAAAGCAGGCACAATGCCTAATGGGCCTCTTTGGATTTTGGAGGCAAAATATTCCTCATTTGGGTGTGCTATTCTGACCTATTTATCAAGTGACTTGAAAAGCTGTTAGTTTTGCGTGGTGACCAGAAAAAGAGAAGGCTCTGCAACAGGTTCAGGCTGCTGTGCAAGCCCCTCTGCCACTTGTACCATGTGATCCAGCTGATCCAATGGTGCTTGAAGTGTCAGTGGCAGAGAGAGATGCTGTTTGGAGTCTTTGGCAAGCCCCTATTGGTGAATCACAGCACAGACCCTTAAGGATTTTGGAGCAAAGCTCTGCCATCCTCTGCAGATAACTATTCTCCTTTTGAGAAACAACTTTTGGCTTGTTACTGGGCCTGAGTAGAGACTGAACGCTTAACCATGGGACACCAAGTCACCATGAGGCCTGAGCTGCCCATCATGAACTGGGTGTTGTCTGACCCACAGAACCATAAAGTTGGACGTGCACAGCAGCACTCCATCATTAAATGGAAGTGGT
>NW_004444200.1:2190302-2200125 GCF_000243295.1 Trichechus manatus latirostris
GGAGACAAGGATTCATGGGGAAGAGGTATGTGGATAGACCTCTCCGAATGGGCTAAAGAAGTGAAGATATTTGTGTCTCATGTGAATGCTCACCAAAGGGTGACCTCAGCAGAGGATGATTTTAACAATCAAGTGGATAGGATGACGCGTTCTGTGGAAACCACTCGTCCTCTTTCCCCAACTACTCCTGCCATTGCTCAATGCGTTCATGAACAAAGTGGCCATGGTGGCAGGGATGGAGGTTATGCATGGGCCCAACAGCATGGACTTCCACTCACCAAGGCTGACATGGCCACAGCCTCTGCCGAGTGCTTAATCTGCCAGCAGCAGAGACCAACACTGAGTCCCCGATATGGCACCATCCCTTGAGATGATCAGCCAGCAACCTGGTGACAGGTTAATTACATTGGACCACTTCCATCATGGAAAGGGCAGCGTTTTGTCCTTTCTCGAATAGACACTTACTCCGGATATGGATTTGCCTTCCCTGCGTGCAATGCTTCTGCCAAAACTACCATCTTAACTTCAGAATGCCTTATCCACCGTCATGGTATCCCACACAGCATTGCCTCAGATCAAGGGACTCACCTCACAGCAAATGAAGTGCAGCAGTGGGCCCATGCTCATGGAATTCACTGGTCTTACCATGTTCCCCATCATCCTGAAACAGCTGGCTTGATAGAACAATGGAATGGCCTTCTAAAGACACAATTACGGTGCCAGCTAGGTGGCAGTACCTTGCAGGGTTGAGGCAATGTTCTCCTGGAGGCTGTATATGCTTTAAACCAGCGTCCAATATATGGTGCTGTTTCTCCCATAGCCAGGATTCATGGGTCCAGGAATCAAGGGGAGGAAATGGGAGTGGCACCACTCACTATTACCCCTAGTGACCCACTTGCAAGATTTTTGCTTCCTGTCCCCTCTACCTTATGTTCTGCAGGCCCAGAGGTCTTAGTTCCAAAGGGAGGAATGTTCCCACCTGGAGACACATCACTGATTCCACTGAACTGGAAGTTAAGAATGCCACCTGGCCACTTTGGGCTCCTTATGCCTCTGGCTCAACAGGTAAAGAAGGGAGTTACCATACTGACTGCCGTGATTGATCCTGATTACCAAGAGGAAATCAGGTTTGTATTACATAATGGAGGTAAAGAAGAGTATGTCTGGAATGCAGGAGATTCCTTGGGGCGTCTCTTAGTACTACCATGTCCTGTGATTAAAGCCAATGGAAAACTACAGCAACTCAATTCTGACATGACTACTAATGACACAGACCCTTCAGGAATGAAGGTTAGGGTCACCCCACCAGGCAAAGAACCACGACCCGCTGAAGTGCTTGCTGAGGGCAAAGGAAATACAGAATGGGTGGTGGAAGAAGGTAGTTCTAAATACCAGTTACAGCCATGTGACCAGTTGCAGAAATGCAGACTGTAATTGTTATGAGTATTTGTACTTTGTATGTGTGCATCAAATATTTTTGTTTCCTTCACTTATAAAATATAAGCTGTAAATGGTGCTAGTGCATTTTTTATTGTACGTGTGTTAGTTGTATCATGTTAGGCTCAAGTATGACTTTCTCATTGTCTTTATTCAGAGATTATGCATGGTTTAAGGAGATGTGTACTTGTGCCAAGTTGACAAGGGGTGGACTGTGATGGTTAAGATTGTGTGTCAACTTGGCTGGGTCATGATTCTCCATGTTTTAATGTAATCACCCCCATGATTGAATATACTGTGAGTAGCCAGTCAGATGAAAGGGGGGCTCCTTGGGTGTGTGGCCCGCATCTGTATATAGGCAGACTTTCTGGCTTTTTGCTCTCTCTGGATCCTGCGGCTGCTTCCTGTCATCTCATCTCCCATTCTTGGGACTTGAGCTGGCAGCTTATCTGCCGAACCTGGGATTCGTCGATCTGCACAGCCTGTGAGTGGGAGCCTTGCTCTCTGACCTTCTGATCTTGGGCTTGCCAGCTTCTGCAGCTGTGTGACTTGGAAGAGGCCTTTACCCTGATCCACAGACTTGGGAAGTTCTAGCCTCCAATCAAGTGAGCTGTTTCCTTGATATAATCTCTCTCTATATATATATACATACACTTACTGGTTTTGCTTCTCTAGAGAACCCAGCCTAAGACACACTTCATGCCATGGATTAGCAGTGTCCTCTTTACTACTGGAAGCAGAGTCATCAACATCTTTAAGTCTAACCAGACTTGAGACCAATTTAGAAAATTCATCCTTACAATTTTGTTTCTCCAGAACCCTACTCTTGGTACCAATTATCTTAGGCTGGGTTCTCTAGAGAATCAAAACCAGCAAAGCATATAAGTATATATATAGAGACAGAGGTTTATATCAAGGAAATGGCTCACACAGTTGTAGAGGCTGTAACGTACCAAATGCATGGATCAGGATAGAGTCTTCTCCTGATTCATGTAGCCACAGGGGCTAGTGAATCCAAGTTCTCCAGGTCGGGGAGCAGGGCTCTTGTTCACAGGCTGTGAAGGTCAATGAATCCCAAGATTGGCAAGCAAGATCACAGGTAAGCTGCTAGCTCAAGTCCCAAGAACTGGAGGTCAGATGAACAGGAGCCAGCTGCAGGATCCAGAATAAACAAAAGTCCCCAAGCCCTGCCAGAACATCTGCCCACACTCGATGGAGGCCACACACCCAAGGAAATTCCCTTTTGACTGATTGGCTACTCACAGCAGATCCCATCATGGGAGTGATCACATACCAAATCTCAACATGGAAGCATGCAGAACATCACACACTGCCAAAACACTGAGAATCATGGCCCAGCCAAGCTGACACACAATCTTAACCATCACATCCACCTCCTTCCAGGGTCGAGCAAGAGAACGTCCTACTTCATCAATATCTGAGGCACATCATCTGTTTGGATTGGTGGGATGGGGGTCACCCTTGAGCCTGGACCAAAAAGCCACATAGGTTACACCCTTGTTACACAGCTGTGTACCATGCTCTGCTGCGCCAGAACTGCCACTTGCCGAGATTAAAAAATGAAAGTAAGTTTGTGCAGAGCTGTGAAACCTACCAATGTAACAACTTTACCCTGTGGTTTGATTACAAGCTTTATTACTTACATAGAAATTAGGATGAAGAGGAACTGGGTAGGATTAATCATACGTACAGTGGTCTTCCTCAGACCCTCTTCCCAGGGTGAGATGACAAAGCAACCTCCTCTATGCACACCGCTCAATGTGTCATAGGTGGAAGACAAAGGGACAAAGGGACTACCAGTTTATATATCCTAGACCAGAAGGTTATACATGCTAGATTGTATAGGAAAAGGGGAGAGAGAATAAGAAAAAAGATGCCTTTGTTTCGGCACAGATACCATGCCCATCCTGTTGCCAGAAATGTGTCTTTGTTTAAGTGCAAATGGCACGACCATCTCGTGACCAGAATGCTTGACCATCTTTGTGGTTTCTGATGCTGAGTAGTGTCAGAATGAATATTTCTTCCCCTCTAGCTACAAGATTAATTCTGTAAACCTGGATCTTCTGATTAATGATACAGGGACTTAAAAGATTACCAGAGAAACTACCTCCTCTGGAATACAAACTTTAATACAATTAGGCAGTCATGGAGATGGTGGGAAGCAAAAATAAAGTTAGGGAAGCAGCAACTTTCCCTGCAGTATTATTTCAATAAGTTTGGTTATTCATTCAGCATAAGGAGTATAGTTCTTGTTGGTAGATGCAATTGAGACAACTCTGACTCATGGCCGTCTTGTGTATAACTGAAGAAAAAGTCATCTGGTCCTGTGCCGTCTTCAAGATTCTTGATATGTGTGAGTGTATTATTGTGGCTATTGTGTCAATCCATCTCACTGAGGGTTTTTCTTGGTTTTGGTGAAATTCTACTTTACAAAACAGGAAGTTTTGTCTAGAGATTGTCTTTTTTTTCCTGATGCCATGTCCAAAATATGTAACTGAAGTCTCATCATCCTTCTTTCTAAGAAGCATTCTGGTTGTATTGCTTCTCAGACTGATTTCATCATTCTTTCGGCAATTCACGGTGTATTGAGTATTCTTCACTAACATGATAGTTTGAATACATCAGTTCTTCTGTCTTCCTTTTTCAGTATCCAACTTTTGAATGCAGATGAGTTAATTAATAAGAGCATGACTTGAGTCATCAAAGTGACATCTTTGCTTTTAAAAACTTTTAAAAGATGTTTTGCAGCAGATTTTCCAGACTATGTCATTTGATTTCTTGACTGATGTTAATTGTTGATCCAAGAAAAATGAAATCATTGATAGCTTCAATTTTTTCTCATCCAAGAAAAATGAAATCATTGATAGCTTCAATTTTTTCTCATTGTATCATGACGTTATTTATTGGTCAAGTTGCAAAGATTTTTGTTTTCTTCATGTTCAGGCATAATCCACATTGAAGAGTATGGTCTTTGAGCTTCACCAGAAAATACTTCAAGTTGTCTTAATTTTTGGCAAGCAAGGTTGTGTCACCAGCAAATTGCAGGTGTTAATAGGTCTTCCTCCAGTCCTGATGCCACATTCTTCTTCATATAGTACAGCTTCTCAGATAATTTGCACAGCATACAGATTACAAAAGTAGGGTGAAAGGATACAGCTTGCCACACTCCTTTTCCAATCTTAAATCATGCGGTATCCCAGGTTCTGGTCAAAGAAATGCTCTTGTTCCATGTACAGGTTCCACATGAGCACAATTAAATGTTCTGAAATACCCATTCTTTGTTACTTTATCCATCATTTCTTATGATTCACAAAGTGAAATGCCTTTTCGTAGTCCATAAAACACAGATAAACACATTTTTGGTTTTGTCTCTTTTCATACAAGACCTGTCTGACATCAGCAATGATATCCCCTTGTTCCATGTCCTCTTCTGAATTTAGCTTGAACTTCTGGCAGTTTGCTGTCAATGTATGGTTGCAGTCGTTTTTTAAATTATCTTTCACAAAATTTTGCTAGCATACGATGTTGATGATGTTTTTCTATAATTGCCACATTTCGTTTGATCTACTCTCTTTGGAGTGGGCACACACCCATTGGTTGGCCAGGTAGCTGTCTTACAAATTTCTTAACAAGATGAGTAAACGCTTCCAGCCTTGTATTCATTTGTTGAAACATCTCAGCTGGAATTTTGTCAGTTCCTTGAGCTTTGTTTTTCAACAGTGTCTTCATGGTAGCTTGAAGTTCTTCAGTACCAGTTGTTCTTGATCATATGCTACCTCCTGAAATGGTTGAACATCAACCTTTTTTTTCTGGTACAGTGGCTCTGTGTATTCCTTCTGTCTCCTTTTAATACTTTGCATAGAGTCCTTCAATAATGAAACTCTAGGCTTGAATTATCCTTTTATTTCTTTCAGCTTGAGAAATGCTGATCATGTTCTTCGTGTTTGGTTTTATAACTCTAGGTCTTTGCATATTTCATCAAAATGCTTTGTCTTTTCAAGCCGCCTTTTGAAATCTTTTGTTCAGGATTATTAATTCATCATTTTTTCTCTTCTTTTTAGCTACTCGGCGCTCAAAAGCAAGTTTCAGAGTCTCTTCAGACATTCATTTTGGCCTTTTCCTTCTTTCCTGTCTTTTTAATGACCTTTTCCTTTCTTCACGTATGGTGCTGTTAATATCTTCCCACATTCAGGAGGGAGGTACTCAATGTCAGACCATTGATATTGCTAGACTATGATAGGTCTGTAGACTTACTTGAAATTGGTGGAGAAGAATTAAGTTATGAATTATCATCATTTTTGTTTAGTACATCCAGTATATTTTTGAGATAATCTCCAAATTCAGGAGGGAGGACGCAAGGTCATGAATTAGCTCTTGTGACTTTTCTTTGATCCATGAGAGCCATAGTATGATTTTGAGTACAGTAAGTAGGGTAAATTTAAGGCCCTGTGGAAGTTTTGAAGAATTGCAGAGATCAAAACCAATCAAGAGCTTCTTTGACCTTTGAATAGGGAAACAAGATGAAGATACAAAAGAGACAATAAAACTAGTGTTTGGAAGCCACGGAGAAAATTGGGAATGAAAGTTCTCATACTACAAGAAGGGTCAAGTTTGGGCTCTCCTTAAGTGTAGCAGTCTCACTGGCCTTGGCTTCTGCTTCCAAACTATTTGTTCTTACACATTATAATGAACACTTAAGTTGTGCAAAGTTGAGAGAGGAAATACCTACTGATTGCAAGTTCTATATGAAACCTGAGCAGTTCTGTAGAATGCTGATCACTGCTTCAAAGTTGTCTTCCCTATTAATTAGTAATAGATCTAAGACTTGTATTTAATAAGTGTTCATTAGATAGAATGCATTTTACACACTAGCACATAGGATCTTTTAAAAACATGTAAAATGTTGTTAAACTATTTCATAGATGAGGAAAATAAGACCCTCTAGGGGACTAGTCTAGCCATAGTTCAAAAGTGGCAGACCACGGATATTGCTAGACTATGACAAGTCTGTAGATTTACTTGAAATTGATGGAGAAGAATTAAGTTATGAATTCTCAAGAACAAATTTTATAGTCTCAATCTAGGTGTCATAATTATCAATTTATTGGGAAATTTCCAGAATATATCCCATGATACCTCATGTTATACTTCTTTATAATGACATTTTATGGATTCAGATTGTGAACGTCTCTGTTAGTGTATCTGAAGGGCAGATGTCAGGCCAGCACTGGTGTCTTAATCATCTAGCACTGCTATAATAAAACTACCACAAGTGAATGGTTATAACAAAGAGAAATTTATTTTCTCAGAGCCTACTAAGGTAGAAGTCCAAATTCACGCAGTCGGCCCAAGGGGAAGCCTTTGTCTCTGTGTCAGCTGTGGAGGAATGTCCTTCTTGTCAATCTTCCCCTGGACTAGGAGCTTCTCTGTGCAGAAATCTCGGGTCCAAAGGGCATGATCTGCTCCAAGTGCTTCTTTCTTGGTGGTGTGAAGTCCCCCTTGTCTCTCTGCTTGCTTCCCTTTCCCTTTATCTCTTGTAAGATAAAAGGTGATGCAGGCTACACCCCAGGGAAACTACATTTACAGTGGATCAAGGATATGACCTTAGTAAGGGTGTTACAAACCCACCCTAATCCTCTTTAACATAAAATTACAATCACAAAACATATGGCAGACACACAATACTGGGAATCATGGCCTAACCAAGTTGACAGTATTTTGGGGGGACACAATTAAATCCACGACATTCCACCCTTTGGCCCCCCAAAATTTATATCCTTGCCACATGTAAAACATATTTACCCCATCATATCATAACAAAAGTCTTAAATCAACTCCAAGTCCAAAATCCAAAACTTCTTTTTTATCTGTGAAATCTAGAATACAAGTTAACTGCTTCAAGGTACAATGGTAGAACAGGCACAAGCTAGACAATTGGAGAAATTGGAGGGAAAGAAGGCGTAAGAGACTCCCGGCAAAATGGCGCTCTAGGCAGAAGCACCACACCGTCCCTCCAAAGCAAAGATCCAAAAAACTAAGCCAAACAGAGAAAACAAAAATCTTGAAACCCTAAAACAACAAATGAAGAGATAAAGAACTCAGCCAAGCACCAAATGGAGTGAGAAAACTGACAGAGAACGAAGAGCAAGGAGAGATTCACGCAGAGGTCCCCTATCAGCTAACGCAGTGTGGATCCACCATCTTGGACTCCTATCAGACACCAGCAAATGGGGTACAAGAAAGCAGCTTCACAGAGCTTCCAGTGGGAGACAAAACAACCAGTAATTTGCGATATACACTTCCCCACCCCCCACCATTCTTTGCCCCCACTTGTCCTCCTCTGCTTCCCATGGCCACACTCTCTTGTCTGGGAAGCACTGGTTGCTTGGATTCCACCCACCCAAACAGGCATGCTCTCTGAGTGCCATTTCTTGGCTGCTGGTTTTGTTTTTTCCACTTCTTTTGATTTCTTCCTTACCTCTCACCACCTCCCCCTCCTTTTGTTCAAATACCTGGCTATGTGCACCATGTTTGCTTCTTGCTGAGGGGCTGCAGAGCTCCAGTAATTTGTGATATATGCTTTTCCACCCCCTACACTTCTTCACCCACACTCAGCCTCCTCTGCTTCCCGCGGACACAGTCTCTCCTCCAGGAAGAACCGGCTGCTTGGATTCCACCTGCCCGCACTAGCTGGCTCTCTAAGTGCCATTTGTTGGCTGCTGGTGTTGCTTTTTCTCTGCCTCTTTTGATTTCTTCCTTACCTCTCACCACCTTCCCCTCCTTTCACTCAAATACCTGGCTCCGGGCGCCATCTTTGCTTCTTCCTGAGGGGCTGCGGAGCTCCATTCGAGTGTGGAGCTTCTTCCTGGTCTGGGCTGCTGGGCTGGTGGGATCCTGGGGTTTTTGTTCGTTTGTTTGTTTTGAATTGTTTGTTTGTTTTCTTTTCCTTTTCTTGAGTTGGGAGCGCGTTCTGGCCAGGCGGTGCTGCTTGGCTTGGAACCTGCCCCCTCGGCTTGCACAGACGTGCAGAGGGATCCTTGAGGGCATTTCTTTTTTCATTGGGTTTTTTTTTCTGTTTTTTGGGGGGCTTTTCCTGTTCTTTTTTTTTTTAATTTGTTTTGTTTTCTTTTCCCTCTTTTTCCCCTTTTGTCTTTCTTCATTACTCAGTTTCTCGTCTCTCTATATCTTCCTTCTTTTTCTGTTCCCTGAATACCTGGCGTTGTATACCTCATGCCTTCTAGCCAGGCTGTACTGCAACACCTGAGAACAACTTCCCCAGACCTCATGGCCGCACCACTGGGATCCCTGGGATCTTTGCTGTTCTTTTCTCTTTCCGATTTTTATTTATTCATTCTTTTCTTTTCTTTGTTCTTCCTCTTCCCCTTTTAGTTTTTCTTCATTTCATAGTCCTTCATCTCTCCACTCCAAAGGCAAGCTCCCTTAGCATTCTTTTTTATTTGTTTGTATGTTTTTGGCTTCTGTTCCTCTCTTCTCTCTCCCATATCCATCTTAGCTCCACACATAACAATCTCCTGGCTACATCCTGCCTACCTGCACCGTGCACTTAACATCACATCATGAAGCAGCACAAGCATGGCCTACTGCAACCTTCCCTACATTGATTACCGACCCACCCTGGTGGCTGTAGTAAGTGCCACAAACAACCCATCCCAGTAACTCCTCTTCAGCTAGACCTGCCCTATAGTACAATATCTGAGTGACTGACCCAGCCAATTGGAGAAGGAGACGAAAAGTATTGTGCCCACAGACGAGCAAACAACAAAGAACACACAGCCCGCCTACTCAGACAGCGCCAAATTTAAAAAAAAAGGACGAAACAAACAAATCTACATTCAATAAATGAAAAAATAATTACTGAATGCCCCGAAGACAGCAGACAATGTCAAAACATTTACAAAAACAGGACAGGAAGGTTCCAGTAGGGTCCAAAATAAAACACCAGATGACTTGCCAGTGGAAGAAAAGGCACTAGAACTACCTGGTAGGGAATTCAAATCTCTAATACTCAGAATTCGCCAACAGCTGACGCAAAAAGCAGATAAAAATGAGGAAAAAATAGACAAATTCATGGAAAATACAGACAAAAAATTGGAAGAATTCAGGAAAATAATGCAGTAAAAAAGTGCCAAAATAAATTCACCACTAGAAATTATACAAAAACAACAATTAGAAATCCAAAAGATAAACAACAAGAATTTCAGAAATGGAGGGCATCACAGAAGGGCTGAGAAGCAGATTTGAAACAGTGGAAGACAGGATCAGTGGAATTGAAGACAAACACTTGGATACAACTCTGTTTCAGGAAAACTCAGAAAAAAGAACAAAGAAAAATGAAGAGACCCTG
>NW_004444200.1:2205453-2250931 GCF_000243295.1 Trichechus manatus latirostris
CTGGTGATAGGGAACCCAAGGTTGAGTAAGGATAGTGTTGATGTGTTGTGAGGTTGTTAACCATTGTCATAGGGCAACATGTGTACTGTTAAATTAGAAACTATTTTGTTCTGTAAGCCTTCATCTAAAGTGAGAATAGCAGCACAATTGGAAGAGTGTAGTCTATGTCACTGAACTGTGCATGTAGAAATTTTTGAAATGGTGTATCTTTGACTACGTATATTTTCACCAAAAAAAAAGAGAAGGGAGAGGGTTGACATGTTGTGGGGTTGTTAACCAATGTCATAAAACGATATGTGTACTATTGTTTCATGAGAAACTGTTTGTTCTGTAAGCCTTCACCTGAAGTACAGTAAAAAAAAAGAAAAAGAAAAAAAGAAGGCATAAGAGGCACCAAGCAAATTAGCAGAGCAGAGCACATTACATTAGCCCTCAAAGCTTTGCAAATAATCCTCTGTTCTCTGAGATCATTTACACAATAGCCCTGGCCTTCAGACTCTAGGTATTGGCCACACTCTCCAGATTCTGAGTGGAGGCCCCTCAGCCCTGGGCTTCAGCTCCGCCTTCCAGGCCCACTGGGACAGCAACCTCGCTTCCTCGGCTTTAGGAGGCCCAATTCTCCTAGTCATCTGAGTGATGTCTCCATCCTTAGAAACTCCAGAGGCCATGACTTCATCCCTTGAAACTCCAGAGGTCAAGGCCATACCTTCTGAGACTAAGGCAACTTGGTTTTCTATGTTCCTTGTCTCTTCAGCTTCTGCTTCCCAGTTTGTCTTAGTCATCTAGTGCTGCTATAACAGAAATACCACAAGTGGATGGCTTTAACAAAGAGAATTTTATTCTCTCACAGTCCTGTAGGATACAAGTTCAGATTTAGGGCATCAACTCCAGGGGGACTCTTTCTATGTCTACTCTGGAGGAAGGTCTGCATCATCAATCTTCCCTTGGTCTGGGAGCTTCTCTGTGCAGGAACCTCAGGTCCAAAGGACGTGCTCTGCTCCCGGCACTGTTTTCTCAGTGGTATGAGGTTCCTATGTGTCTCTGCGTGCTTCTCTCTTTTATATTTCAAAAGAGATTGGCTTAAGACACCATCCAATCTTATATACCTCATCAGTATAACTGCTGCAAATCCATCTTATTAGATCATAGTGAATGAATTTACAACACATAAGGAAATTGCATCAGATTACAAAATGGTACACAGTTATACAATACTGGGAATCATGACTCAGCCAAGTTGACAGATATTTTGGGGGGGACACAATTCAATACATGACATGGTTCATTGGCCTCTCGTCCCCTTGGACCTCATGCCTGCATCTGCCCTGCTGGGGCAAGTGTTCCAAAGCTCTGCCTGGAGGCACCCTGTTCTGCCAGTAAACTTCGGCGGGAAGGCACTCAGCTCTCTCGCTCCATGCATTAGCAAGCCTAGCTCCACTGATAAGTGCCCAGAGGCACCCCACTCCTCCAGGAAGCCTCCTGCACACAGGCACTCAGCTCTCTCGTTCCATGGGTCAGATCCAGCACCATCTCTCACTGGTCTCCTGGCCCTGCTGCTGCCAATTGTTTGCCACTGCCACTTCTCTGCTGCTGCCAGTTCTTCGCTGTGGCCAGTCTTCTATTCATTCACAGTTTCAAAACTGCTTCCACATTGTAGGTATCTGTTAGAGCAGACCCCACTCCTGGTACAAACTATCTCTTAGTCATCTAGTTCAGCTATAACAGAAATACCACAAGTGGATAGCTTCAACACAGAGAAATTTATTCTCTCAGTCTAGTAGGCTAGAAGTCCAAATCAGGGTGCCAGCTCCAGGGGAAGGTTTTATCTGTTAGCTCGAGAGGAAGGTCTTTGTCATCCATCTTCCCCTGGACTAGGAGCTTCTCCTAGCAGGAACCCTGAGTCCAGAGGAAGTGCTCTGCTCCCTGCACTGCTTGCTTGGTTGTACAATGTTCTCCCAGTCTATATGGGTGGTGACTCCACCCTTAGAAATACCTAAGGTCATAGCTCCACCCTTTGAAACCCCAGAGGTCGAGGCCATACCCTTTGAGAATGAGGCAGCCCTGCTTGTTGTGTTCCTTGTCTCTTCAGCTTCTGCTCCTTGGTTCCTTGGCCTCTTGACCCCTTGGGCCTTATCTGCATCTGCCCTACTGAGGCAAGTATTCCAAAGCTCTGTAGCTCCACTGATAAGTGTCCGGAGGCACCACATTCCCCCAGGAAGGCTCCTGTGCACAGGCAGTCAGCTTTCTCACTCCATGGGTTAGCTCCAACACTGTCTGGTGCTGATCTCCTGGTTCTGCTGCTGCCAGTTCACTGCTACTGCCAGTCCCCTGCTGCTGCTTCTCACTATCTGTGCCTTCTCTGGTGGTAACAGTTCTCCTCACTTTCTTCTGAGTCTTCTATCCAGTCACAGTTTCAAAACCACTTCCACATTTTAGGTATCTGTTAGAGCAGCACCCCACTCTTGGTACCAAATTCTGTCTTAGCCATCTAGTGCTGCTATAACAGAAATACCACAAGTGGATGGCTATAACAAAGAGAAATTTATTCTCTCACAGTCTAGTAGGCTACAAGTCCAAATTCAGGGTGTCAGCTCCAGGGGAAGCCTTTCTCTCTGTGTCAGCTCTGGAGGAATGTCCTTCTTGTCAATCTTCCACTGGACTAGGAGCTTCTCTGCACAGGAACCCCAGGTCCAAAGGATGCACTCTGCTCCCAGTGCTTCTTTCTTGGTAGTATGACGTCCCTTCCTCTCTGCTCACTTCCCTTTCCTTTTATCTCTTGTAAGATAAACAGTGATGCAGGCCACACCTCAGGGAAACTCCCTTTACAATGAATCAGGGGTGTGACCTTAGTAAGGGTGTTACAGCCCACCCTAATCCTCTTTAACATAAAATTACAATCACAAAATGGAGGGCAACCACACAATACTGGGAATCATACCCTAACCAAGTTGACACATATGGGGGACACAATTCAATCCGTGACAACTGAGAATGATCTGAGTGGATCCCCAAACACAATTTGAGCCTCCTATACACATAGTGCCCAGCTTCTTCAGTGCTGTCATCTCAAACATACCATTTTGGACATTGGAAAGGATGGTCCTGTCTGACCCAGAATATTCATGAAGTTTTAGGAGTCAGTGACTGTCATGGATTGAATTGTGTCCCCTCAAAATATCTGTCAACTTGTCTAGGTCATGATTCCCAGTATTGTATGATTGTCTGCTATTTTGTCACCTGATGTGATTTCCCTAAGTGTTGTAAATCCTATCACTATGATGTCAATGAGATGGATTAGTAGCAGTTATATTGATGAGATCTACAAGATTAGTGTCTTAAGCCAATCTCTTTGGAGATATAAAAAGAGAAACAAGCAGAGAGATACGGGGACCTCATACCACCAAGAAAGCAGCACCAGGAGCAGAGTGCATCCTTTGGACCCGGGGTCCCTGCACCTGAGAAGCTCCTCTACCAGGGGAAGATTGATGACAAGGACCTTCCTCCAGAGCTGACAGAGAGAAAAAGCCTTTCCCTAGAGCTGATGTTCTGAATTTGGACTTGTAGCCTACTAGACTGTGAGAGAATAAAGTTCTCCTTGTTAAAGCCATCCACTTGCAGTATTCCTGTTATAACAGCACTAGATGACTAAGACAGAATTTGGTACCAGGAGTGAGGCCTGCTCTAACAGATATCTACAATGTGGAAGCAGTTTTGAAACTGAATGGATAGAGGACTCAGAAAGAAATGAGGAGAGAGGTTACACTGGAGACAACACAGATGGTGAGAACTGGCAGCAGCAGAGGACTGAGGACTGGCAGCAGTAAAACCAGGAGACCAGTGCAAGACAGTGCTGGAGCTGACCCACAAGCAAGAGAGCTGAGTGGCTTCTGGCCAAAGTTTACTAGAGAAGTGGGGTGACTCCAGGCACTTTTTGTAAGATTGTCTACATTTTGTCATCTGACGTGATTTCCCTAAGTGTTGTAAATCTTATCACTATGATGTTAACAACATAGATTAGCAGCAGTTATATTGATAAGAGCTACAAGATTAGATAGTGTCTTAAGCCAATCTCTTCTGAGATATAAAAGAGAGAAGCAAGCAGAGAGACATGGAGACCTCATACTACCAAGAAAGCAGCACCAGGAACAGAGTGCATCCTTTGGACCCAGGGTCCCTGCACCTAAGAAGCTCCTCTACCAGGGGAACACTGATTACAAGGACCTCCCTCCAGAACCGAAGGAGAGAGAAAGCCTTCTCCTGGAGCTCATGCACTGAATTTGGACTTCTAACTTACTAGACTGTGAGAAAATAAATTTGTCTTTGTTAAAGCCATCCACTTGTGGTATTTCTGTTACAGCAGCACTAGATGACTACGACAGTCACCTTCAAAGATGTAGCTGTAGACTTCACCCAGGAAGAGCAGGCCCTGCTGAACACATCCCAGAGAAAGCTGTTCAGAGATGTGATGTCAGAGAATATCAGTCACCTGATCTTCATGGGTGATTGTCTCAAAATTTATCTGTTTGTTTATCTATGTATCAGTCTATCTGTCTATCATTTCAACAAGTATCTAGAACATCTTTCCCGTATACAACTCCAATCTTTGCCCTGATACTTTCATAACAGAACTACTTGAAAAACACTTCTTTCTTTTTTACATACACGTGGTTTGTCACCTTGCTAAAATGGAATGTTGCTAATCACAATTTCATGTGTTTCTTGCTACTCAAATTCTAACACTTATAACAGTGCTGGGAACTCAACAACTATGTTTTGAAAGGATTAAATATTTTAAAAATAATTATTCTGCCCTAGGGACTATGCTCAGGCTTCTGATCCCAGTAGCAAAAATAGCAGGCATATTCTTTTCCACGTAGAAATTAATTTATTCTGGTGGAGTTTTTGTTTACTGAATTTTTTAAAATTATAATTAACTACAATAGAAACTTCTGATGGAAAAGGCTAGAATTCTGCAATCTGTCTCTGAACTTGAACATTGATCATCAAAACCCAGAAACCCTTAATGTGTTTTGGCACAAGCTCAAGAGGTAGCCCTTTACTGGTGAATGTTATCAATATTTTGTGTTCGAGGTAGTCTTCTCTGAGCTGACCTTCAATGGCTACCTTATTTTTCCTATGTATATGCATGGCAAGGATCAGCATGAATTCATTCCCAAAAAAGTAGGGATTCATCCAATTCTCACATTCCCACTTCCCATAATCATCGACAGCCATCACCACAGCACTTCTGTCTCTGACCCAGCCACCTGGAGATAGGTCAGAGTTCACAAGTTAAAATGCCACCGTCCTTCAGACTGCCTAATAGGTAAATGTCAGCAGAAGTTTGGGAGTCCACATGACATCCTAACCTGATCTGGAGGCCACCAATTTGGGTCTTGCTTTTCACTACCTCTTCAGGATGCCAGCTGCAAGCTCAGAAATCCACACAACAACCTTACTTTCTGACCTGCTGGGTCCCACTGCCCTTTTGGATTTTGTAATTTGCTGGAACAACTCACAGAACTCACAGATAGTGTATCATACTGAAACTACAAATTTACTGTAAGCAAAAACGATACAAATGAAAAGACGCATACGGCTAGGTTCTCGATGCAGAGCTTCCATGTCCCAAGTGACTTGCTACTCTCCTAAGAGCAGATGTTTTCATCAACGAGGAAGCTCTCTGAGCTTTAATGTTTATAGCTTTATTGCCCAGCCATGCATGATAGGCTAAATCATGTCTCCTGAGGATGGTTGATATCAGTATCCCAGGTATGTCTTTTCTGATCTAGTCAACCCCCACTCGCCATCACAAATTCTCAGGCATGGCCTGGAAGTCCCAGACCAAGCCACCCTATTTACTCTAAAGATTACTCCTCTGGAGCCAAGTACAGAGAGGGTAAAACTAAGTCTTTTACTGCACACTATACTTTCTTGGAAAACTTGGTTTGCATAGTGGTTAGGAGCTATGGCTGCTAACCAAAAAGTCGGCAGTTCAAATCCACCAGACACTCCTTGGAAACTCTATGGGGCAGTTCCACTGTGTCCTATAGGGTTGCTATGAGTCAGAATCAACTCGACAGCAGTGGGTTTTTAATGAGTTTATACTTCCTTGACTGAAGGATTGTATACTTTTGTCCATGTAGGCCTCAAAATCCATGTATCTTTTCCCTACAAACATGGAATCAGCTCTGAAAATCACATATGATTCCCAAATTGTAGCAAGAAGAAGAACTGTGATGAGGAAGAATGGAATTTTTCCAAAGCCAGAGTCCAGGAGAGCTCCTGGGACCTGTGTTTTAATACGAGGATGAGCCTGTTCAGAGAGTGAGTAGATTTTTGAAAAAATCAACTGCCGTTTTCCTTAAGTGAGTAGTATTTTATGAAATGTAGGCAAGGACATTGAGGGAAAATTCCTCAGGTGGTGTCATTATTCCTTGCACATACCAATGTCAATTCAAATGTTTTCTGTCATTGTCTTTGGCTTTAGGGAAAGGAATATTCATGTACTTACTGGCGATAAACTTTCACCAATCATGTCTGTTTGGATTAACTCACATGTCGACTGATTCTCTAACCATTTCCCCTTGTATCTTATACCTTCGTTCTAGAGTAATTTTTCTCCTCAAGAACACCCGGAAGAAGTGGCTTCAGTGAGAATATGTTAGTGGTGAATGCTGTCAGTTTTTATTTGGATGAAAATGTATTTTTATTCATTCTTGAATGACTGCTTAGCAACATGTAAAATTCTAAGTTGACAGTTACTTTTTTGTCAAACCTCAAAGGTGACATTATATTGATTTCTGCCTTGTATTGTTGATAGTGCTAAGTTTGCTGTCAACCTAGTGGTCATTTCTTACAGATATGTTGTTATTTTTCTTTGGCATTCGATAGACTTTTTAATAATATCTAGGTGTAGATATTTATTCCCCCTGATTAGGATTGATTGCAACCTGAATCTCAACATTTTTGTCTTACTGGTCTGGGAAATTTTCAGCCATTATCTCTTTGAATACTACCTTTCCCTTGTTATTTTTTTTCGTGGAACTCCTACTAGACAGTAAATTGGACCTTCTCATTCTATCTTTTATCTCTCTTAACCTCCTTTTCATATTTCTTATATTTCTTACATCTCTGTGCTGCATTCTAGGTAAAATTTTCAGGCATATATTCCTGTTTATCAATTCTCACTTCAGCTGCATCTAATCTGCTATTTAATATGACTGTTGAGTTTTAAATTGTCCATGACTGTATTTTCCAATTCTAGGTATTCCTTTTAAATTTTTTTTCCAAATTTGCCTGATCTTTTTGGATAGTATTATGTTCCTTTCTCATGGTTTTGATTCCATTTTTTATTTACTTAATATTTTAAGACACTTACTTTATATTATGTACCTAAAATTAATTTCTCTGAAGTTTTTGAAGGAGAGAGTCTAATTCTACAATTTATTGTTTTACTGATTCTCACTCGTGGTGATTTGTTTCCTTACGTGTTTTGTAATTTTGGATTATAAGTTCATGTTTGGAAGTGTTGTATTTCATCTTATATTTATTATTTTCTATCTCCTATAAGCAAAATTTAACTCATATATGCTTATGGTAAAATATTTTGGATGTCAACTTGAAAATATCCAAAGAAGTGCAGATCTTTGGGGTTTTTTTACAGAATTATTGAGGTATAATTTACATACCATCCAATTCAACTAATTAAAGTGTACAGTTCAATGGCTTTCAGTATATTCACAGTTGTGTGACCATCACTACAATTTTCGAATATTTTCATCACGTAAAAGGAAACCCTGTATTCATTACAGTCTCTCCCCATTTTCCCCCAATCCTACCAGCCCTGGGCAGCCATTAACTGACCTTCTGTCTCTATAGAGACATTGACATTCTATACAAATGAAATCATGCAATATGTGGTCTTTTGTGACTGGCTTCTGTTACTTGGGTACATAGTTTTAAAAATTCTCTTAAGGGTTAGGTTAACAAAGAAGTTTAAAGACTATTTCTGTAGAATATATACCTAGAGATGAAATTATTCATTTGACAGCATGTGCAACTTTTACTTTACTTTGGTAAAAGTAGCTGTATCGGATTTCACTCCCACCAAATACACGTGAATCTCCTTTGCAAATGCTTGGATTAACAGTTGTTTTAATTTTTGCTAATTTTTGCTAATTCAATAGATGTACCATTAGATGTCCTTATGGTTTTAATTTGCATTTCCCTAATGACTAACCAGGCTGGTATCATTTTATGTTTATTGGACATTTAGCCTTTTGTATTCTTATTTTCTTTTTGAGGTGTTTGTCACTTTCATATTGATTTGTAGGAATTCTTTATTTACTCTAGATTGCATTACAAATATCCTCTTCCAGATGCGACTTGTTTTAAAATTTTATTTGTGATATTTTTTATTGTCCAAAGGTGTTTTATTTTAATGTGGTTGACTAATCAATACTTTTATTTGTAAGATTTGTGATTTTTGTGTATTGCAAGGAATCTTTCTTCAAGCTAAATATTTATTTTACTCATCTCCTTCCGTAACTTTTATTACTTTCACTTCTACTTTAAAAATTAGCTTTGTTGTTATTTTGTGTAGGAGTATGGATATGTGAGGGGCAATGGAAGCATAAGAGCCCGGTAAATTGAATGAACAGAGTCATGATTTACTCTTTACCTTTGTGGCTCCACATATTAATGTACTGTCATCTCAGAATATGGATAGATTGGTATTTCAAAATGATATTTTATTATGATTTTAAAATCAGGATCAAGTATATTTTAGCTTTCATTCTGCTTTTGTTTTGTTTTTATTGTTGTTTTTAAAATTTTATTTTTCGTGAAAGTATACACAGCAAAACCTACTCCCATTCCACAGTTTCTACACATAATGATCAGTGACATTTGTTAAATTCTTCAGATTGTGTCAACATTCTCATTATTTCTTTTCTAGTTGTTTCTCTTCCATTTAATTAATCTCCCTGCACGCCAGACTTTTCATCTGTGCTTTAAAATAGCTGTTGACGTTTTGGTCTTATATACTTTTTTTAAGTAACCCAATACTCAAAGATGACAGTCTTAGTTATTTGGTGCTGCTACAACAGAAATACCGTAAATGGATGACTTTAACGAACAGAAGTTTATTCTCTCACAGTCTAGTAGACCAGAAGTTTGAATTCAGGGCACTAGCTCCAGGAGAAGGCTTTGTCTCTCTGTCAGCACTGGAAGAAAATCTTTGTCATCAATCTTCCCTTGGTCTAGATGCTTCTCTACACAAGAACACTGGCACCAAAGGAAGTGCTCTGTTCCAGCACTGCATTCTTGGCAGTATGAGGTCCCCCTGTCTCTCTGCTTACTTCTCTCTTTTATAGCTCAAAAGAGATTGACTCAAGACACAACCTAATCTTGTAGATTGAGTCCTGTCTCATTAACATAAATGCCTCTAATCCTGCCTTAGTAACATCATAGAGGTAGGATTTACAACACATAGGAAAATCACATCAGATGACAAAGTGATGGACAATCACACAACACTAGATATCATGGCCTAGCCAAGTTGACACACATTTCTGGGGAACACAACTCAATCCACTACTGTAACAATTTTTCCTCTTTGGGTTAAACAGTTATTAGTTTTAAGGTGACTACAAGGGATAGTTTCAATTCAAGGTTTGAAGAAGAACTTGGGGCCATACTCTTGGGGACTCTTCCAGACTCAATAGGTCCAGTAAGTCTGGATTCTTTAAGAATTTGAAATTCTGTTCCACATTTTTCTCCCTTCTTACTAGGATTTCTGTATTATGTTCCTAATCAGAATGTTCAGTGGTAATAGCCAGGCTAGTTCTGGTCTCAAGGTGGAGGGGGCAAGTGTTCATGTAGACAATTAGTCTGTAGTCCAGTTCCTTCTATGATTCTTGGATTTTCTTCATCTTTTGTTCCAGACGAATAAAGACCAATAATTGTAACTTAGATGGCCACTGGTAAGCTTGTGAGACCCAGACCCTACTCACCTTACAGGGAGGTAGAGCATAAACTTTAAGAACAGTATTATGCCAATTGACTAGACTGTCCCACCAGACCATGGCCTTAAACCCCCGAACCAAAAAAATTAATCCCATGAAGTGATTGGTTATGTCTAATTAGTATCATCATATGTAGCCTCCCTCCCCCTTTTTTGCTTTTTGTTACTGTTGCAAAACCATGTACATCCTAGCATTTGCCCATTCATCTCTTTTCCCTGTGTACAGCTTAGTGACATCAGTTACTTGGGTCATGTTGTGGAAACTTCACCCATATTTGGTGCCACCTTTCCCATTACTTATAAGCAAAAAGTGACTACTACCTAAGGACTACTTCTCCCTCTTTCTCTCCCCTACTTCACCCCTGCTAACCACTAATTAACATTATTTTCTCTATATTTGCCTATTTGTGTCATTTCATAAAAGTGAGGACAGACTCTTTTTGTGACTGACTTATTTCGCTCAACATAATGTATTCCAGGTTCATCCACAGTGTAAGATGTTTCCAGGACTCATTTTCCTTTATCACTGAGTAGTATTCCATTGTATGTATGCACCACATTTTACTTATCCATTCATCCATTGACGGGAACTTAGGTTATTTCTATCTTTTTGCTATTGGGAATACTGCTGCAATGAACATAGGTGTGCATATGTCTGTTTCCATCACTTCTGTTAGATCCCTAGGGTATATGCCTAGGAGTGTAATAAATTGCTGAGTCATATGGCAGTTCTACCTCTACTTTTTTGAGGAACTGCCAGACTATTGTTCACAATGGCTGTACCGTTTTGCATTCCCACCGGCAATGGATGAGGGTTTCAATTTCTCCACATCCTCTGCAACACTTGTTATCCTCTCTTCCTTTTTTATTACATTAACCATCCTAACCAATCCAAACCTGTTGCTGTGGAGTCGATTCCAACTCATAGCGAACCTGTACGGTATATCATTGTGGTTTTGATTTGCATTTTTCTGATGGCTAATGATGTTGAGCATCTTTATGTGTTTGTTGGCCATTTGAATATCTTCTTTAGTGAAGAGTCTGTTCATGCCCTTAGCTCAGTTTTTGATTGGATTATTTGCCTTTTTTTGTTAAGTTGTAGAAGTTTTCTGTAATTTTTAGATATCAGACCCTTATCAGTCATATTGTTCACAAAGATTTTTTCCCACTCTGTAGGTTGTCTCCTTCCTCTTTTGATAAAGTCTTTTAATTAACATAAATATTTAACTTTTATGCAGTCCCATTATTTATATTCTGTTGCTCTTATATTCATTGTTGTGTTTGATAATCAATCATTGAAAACAATTAGGTCCCAAAGTTTGCTCCTATATTTTCTCCCAAGAAGTTTATAGTTTCAGATTTAACATTTGCATCTTTGATCCATTTTGAATTAATTTTGGTGTATGACATGAGGTATAGATCTTGTTTTATTTTTCTGTATGTGGAAATCCAGTTTTGACAACACCATTTGTCGAAGACACTGTTCCTTCCCCATTGAATGGATTTGGTTTCTTTGTTGAAAATTAATTGACCCTAGATGTTTGGAATTATTTCTGAGTTTTTAATTCTATTCCTTTGTTCTATATATCTATCATTAAACCAGTACCAAGCTGTTTTGATTACAGTGGCTGTGGTTTATGTTTTGAAGTCAGAAAATGTGGGGCCTCCTACTTTTTTTTCAAAATTGCTTTGAGTCTCCAGGGTCTCTTGTCTTTCCATATAAAATTGAGAATTAGTTTTTCCATTTCTGTAAAGAATGTTGTTGGAATTTGGATCAGGATTGCATTGTATCTGTATATTGCTTTGGGTAGTATTGACATCTTCACTATATTAAGTCTTCCTGTCCATGAGCATGGACCATCTTTCCATCTATTTAGGTCCTCTTTAGTCTCTTTCAGCAGCATTTAATAATTTTCATTGTATAAGTGTTTCATATCCCTGGATAAATTTATTCCTACATATACTATCCTCTTATTATAAATGGAGTTGTTTTCTTAATCTCCTTTTCAGATTTCTCATTGCTGGTGTATAGAACCCAAATTGAATTTTGTGTGTTGACACTGTATCCTGCAATTCTGCTAAATTTCTCTATTAGTTCTGGAAACTTTTTAGAAGATTGTTTGGGATTTTCTATATAAAAAGATCACATCATCTTCAAATAGAGATAGTTTTACCTCTTCCTTTCAAATTTGGATACCTTTCATTTCTTTTTCTTGTCTTATTGCTCTGGCTAGGAAATCCAGTACAATATTGAAGAGGAGTGGTAAGAGTGGCCATCCTTCTTTATTCCCGTTTTCAAGGGAGAAAGTTCTCAATCTTTCTCCACTAAGTAAAATGTTGGTTGTTGGTTTATCATAAATGCCCTTAACCGTGTTGAGGAACTTCCCTTTTTATTATTATCTTGTTAAGAACTTTTATCAAGAAAGGGTGCTGGATCTTATTGAATGCCTTTTCTTTGTCAATTGAGATGTCAGGTGGTTCTTTTCCTTTGTTCTATCAATGTGGTGTATTACATTGACTATTTTCTAATGTTGAACTAACCTTGCATTCCTGGAATAAGTCCCACTTGATCATGATGTCTAATTCCTTTAGAATGACATTGGAATCTGTTTGCTATTATTTTTTTGGGAACAATGACATCTATATTCATAAGAGATATTGGTCCATAGAATTTTTTTCTTGTGGTGTCTTTGTCTGGCTTTGGTACCAGGGTAATGCTAGATTCATAGAAATAATTAGGGAGTATTCTTTCTCACTCTACTTTTTGAAGAGTTTGAACAGGATTGAGGTCAGTTTTTCCCTAAATGTTTGGTAAAATTCCCCAGTGAAGCTGTCTGGTCCTGGACTTTTCCTTGTTTGGAAGCTTTTTTTGTGTGTGTTTCAATCTTTTTGCTTGCTATGGTTCTATTGAGGTTTTCTACTTCCCTTCGAGTCAGTTTGGGTAGGTTACGTGCTTCTAGGAATTTGTTCATTTCATCAAAGTTATCAATTTTGTTGGAGTACATTTGTTCATAGTATTGCTTCTGCTTTTGTTTTAATAAAACCTTGGATTTACCATTTTTCTTTTAGGCTTTCTAAAAGTTGTTGTTGTTGTTAGGTGTCGTAGAGTTGGCTCCAACTCAGTGACCCTACGTATAACACTGAACAAAACACTGCCCAGTCCTGCACCATCCTCACAATCGTTGCTATGTTTGAGCCTATTGTTGCAGCCACTGTGTCAATCCATCTCATTGAGGTCTTCCTCTCTTTTCCTAACCTTTTACTTTAGCAACTATGATGTCCTTCTCTAGGGATTAAAATAATTTTTTATACAATACTCACAGCGTCTTATACACAATAAGTGCTCAGAAAAATTTAGTAGTAAACACATGTTGTCTGACTACCAATAGCAGTAAGGAGGATGCACCAACATCATGACATGGTCTCAAAATGCACCAGATGGCACTAGACCCCTACAAAACCAAAACGTTTGGTTCCTTTGTTAGATTTTGAAGGTAGATTTCAGGTCCTTTGCTACTTTGCCTCCAACCTTTTCATCCTTACACACTCCTAGCAGAGATGAGCAGTGGAAAACTAAAAGCTGTCTTCCATACATATTCTGGAGGAGCCAGACTACCCAACCCATTCATGAAGTGACTGGATTCTTTCTTAGAATTATTCGGTAGTGGAGCAGGAAGGGACCTTTAAAAATCTCCAAAATACACCTCCTCATTTAGGAGAAGGACGCTGAAGCTCAAAACCACTCTGACTTTCTTGATGCAGAACTAGAAGACTGGGGTACTGATTCTCAGTCAATAGGCCTGCACTTTACTACACTAATTTCCATGTTCACTTCTAGAAAATTCTAGTTTGAAAATTATAATAAAAATGGACTGCATGAATATGAAATTTCCAATAAATGGAGAAATAACATTGTTGTTCTAGGTCACATTTGAGGGCCTTTTGTAGGTATCAGCAAATTTCATCGTTGCTGCTAAGATAAGTTATGACAAAGCTACAGGGCCCTTTCTCAAGAAATTGATCAAAGGAGAGCTCTGGGGTACTAAAAGTTGAAGAAGTTACCTTCAGGGACTGATCAAATGTGCCCCAGTGGGCCTCCTGACAAGACAGCACCCACTATGCCCTCCCATGCTCTCTACAGAATGACAGCACCCCAGTGCTCACCTGGATCTTTCTCAATTTATTAATTGGAGAAAATTCTCTATCTACTTTTGTCAAGAGTCATGACAAATGGTTCCTCTCCTGGCTGAGCTGGGTGTTGGCAATAGGTAGCAGAGTTCAACATACTTCTACCATGAACTTAGCCAGCAGATGTTACCTAGGGGTTTTCAGACTTTGGTGTGCTTAAGAATTCCTTGGAAAGATTATGGAAATGCAGATTTCCAAACATAAACCCTAGAGGTTCTGATTCACCAGGTTTGGGATGTAGCCAAGGAATGTGCCCTTTTAAGGCAATCCTGGTGACGGATGTAATTGGTCTTACCAACACTCTTGGAGAAATATTGCCTTAGATAGTTGGGTTTCATGTTCTACCTCCTCAGTGGTTCACACACATTTCCCTTGTTCCTTCCATTCCAAAACCATAAATTCATTGCAATCTATGCCAGGTTTTCTTCTTTTGGAAACATAAAGATGTCAAAATTGAGGAAAGAATAATATCTATGTTTGCAGTAGTTTTGTTTGTTTGCATTGATGCAAGTTATTATGATTAGGAAATTTCAAAGAGGAAGAGCAGAAAATAGACCAGATTAACACCATGCAGCTGGTCAATCCAAGCACAGATCCTGCATCAGCTCTGCATTTATTCTGAGTTTATTGTGAGAGAGTAATAGCAATACATATATATATAAACAATTTCTATTGTGGTGAACTATACGTAACAAAACTTTTGCCATTCCAATCATTTTGACATGTACAATTCAACAACATTAATTACATTCCCCATGTTGTGAAACCATCATCATTCTCTGTTTTCAAAGGGAGGTGTATTTGTGGTTGATTTTGAACAGAAAAATACAACCGGTTGTGTCAGACTTGCCACAAAATATTTCCATAGTAGTCACTAGTTGTGAATGCTGGGTAGCTGCCGTGCATTCCTATCCTGCTGGCCTTTCCACAAGAGTTGTTCATGAGGCATCTGGAATGACGTGAGGACTACTAATACCTACAGCCCTCTCCTCTTCACCTTTTCAAACTCTGAGCGCCCTTTTCTCATGGTGGGAAGACTTTCCATCTCTCCTCTCTGAATAAAAACATTTCAGTGCAAAGCTGGTGAAGCAGAGCCACTTCCCTCATATCACATTGCCTCACTGTGGTATTTTACCACTGGCTTTTTTGTTCTAAGTGCCATCCTTACCTTCCATACTCTAATCAGCTATGCCATTAAATTCAGCTCATGAACCCTGGTTATGATTCTAACAGAGATGGCGCAAATTTTGATGATGGTTCCAGGTAGAAGATGAAATAAATGAAGAAATATTTAAGCTCAATGTATAAAAGGTGAATTGAAAATTATGGAAGAATGGCAGCAGAAAGGTATCATTGTAACCTGAGTCACAAATGATCACACTGACCACCCAGTTCTCAATGGAAATTTAATTCTTATTCTTCTTTTCTCTCTCAGAGGTCTCCTCTTATCTCTTCCCACTCCCTCAACTCTCACATCTGAATTACAGGAGTTTTCTGGGAACCAATACATTCATTCCTATATTCACTGACCTATGTCATTTCAGTGGAAATGATATATTAAATGTCATATTTCACCATTAAGTTTATACATAAATCTGCTCTCAAGTCCCCATTGCCTCCTTCAAACCTTCTCCATCAACACTGACACCAGATGGTGAACCCACCAGCACTAAGCACTCTGTTCAGACGTTTGTCTTTGTCAGCACCATCCATTTTAGCACTCAGTTATACTTTCTCTTTTATTGGTCTGTGATTTGTCGCATATGGGATAGTCTTGATTTTTGAGGCAGATAGCATTTTTCCAAAGATGGCCAGCATATTATACCATCCCATATACTCTCCTTACAATGTGAGGTTGATATTTTTCCCATTGAGTGGTGGAGTCTGGAAGTTAGTGAGTGTTGTGGATTGAATAGTGTCCCCAAAAAATATGTGTTGAAATCCTAGCCCCTATACCTGTGAATGAGATACTACTTGGAAATAAAAGGGTTTTCTTTTCTTACTAGATCATACTAGAGTAGCCTAGGTCCTAAACCTAATCACCTCTGAGTTTTAAAAAGAGCAGAATAGACACAAAGACACACACATGGAAAAGACAGATGCCAAGGAATGCCATGGAACACCAAAAAATTCCAAGGAACACCAAGGGCCTCATGGAGCTACCAATGAGAAAGGACCTACCCCTGGAACCACACCCTGAATTTAGACTTTTAGCCTCCTCAACTGTGAGAAAATAAATTCTGTTCTTTAAAGTCACCCACTTATGGTATGTTTTGTTATGACAGCACTAGGAAACAAAAACAGTAGATGAGGAAGATAGTGGTACAAAAGGAAGGTGGAGAGTGGGCAAAGACCAGATCATGTAGAGGCTTGTACACCACGCTAAGAGCTCTGAATTTTACTAAGCAAGGAAATAACACAATCCAATTTTCTCTTGCTTATGATGTGGGAAGCCATTGATGCCAATGGATAGAAGAGCTTCTGTTTTTATTTTAGCATCAGGATAAAGAGATATCTTCATAATTTGGGAACTGTCCTACCCAGGACATTGCTTACAAGTAAATGAAGAAAGGAGATGAGCACATATGTCACAGAGGCAGTACAATGTAGAAAGAAGGCTTAGGGTTTGAAAAACTTGGCACTATAAACATTTATTAGCAATGTGACCTCTCTGAGCCTCTGTTTCCTCATCTGCAAATGGGAATAATAACAGTACCTACCTCACAGAGCTTCTCAGAGAGTTCAATGAGATAATGCATGCACAGTGCTCCCCCAATGTCTAACACATAATGAACATTCAGTGAACATACGAATAAGATGGAAGCTCACTTCCAGTCTGCTCAGAGTTTTGATTTAGTCTCTCCATCTTCAAAGAATATTGAGCAAGGTGTTCACTGGGGTCATGAGAACTACACTGTATCAGGAGGCAGATAAACTTCCTTCTGTCACTGATTTTCTGTGTGACTTTAGGCAAATCAGCTTCTCATTCTGAGATTCATTCTTGTCATCTGTGAAATTCCCAGATCATTCCTCAAGTTTAATATGAGGATCAAGTGTGGAAGGGCTTTGTATATGGTCAACTGTTAATAAATGTCAGGTAATTGTGTTTGTGAGATTTGACCTCCCATGTTCCTGGATATGTTAATGAATGGAAAGAATCTGGGGCTGTGGCCAGGGACAGCACATACCTGTAACGATGAACAGTGTTATGGAAACTGCAGAGGACTTCTTATTGGAATTTGTTTTCTAAATATCATGGCTGTGCTGCATTAGCATTCAAATTGTGCCAACCAGACTTGGAAAATTAACTCTCCATTAACTCAATTTAGCTAGCTCTGCTCTTTTGTTGGTTAAGTGCAGTGGTTAAGTGTATGGAAAGGTCAGCAGTTTAACCTACCACTAGCTCTGCAGGAAAAAGATGTGGCAGTCTCCCTCTTTAAAGATCACAGCTTTGGAAATCCTATGGGTTCTACACTGCCCTATAGGGTCACTATGCTTGGGAATTGACTCATCGGCAATGGGTTTGTTTTGTTTTTTGTTTGTTTGCTCTTTGGTTGAATCTGAAATTACCTTTCACAGATTGGTTCAGGTAAAGCAGTGAGGGGTCCTGGAGAGATCTGACTCCAGTCTCTGATGATCCAGAGCTAACTTCTCAGCTACTTGGTTTGCCTTCTTACAAAATAGAAATATAGCAGTAAACCTGCCTCCTCATTTAGTTCCCAATGATACTATAAAACTCCATGAAATTTAAGAAAAATTTTAAAGACCATTCAAATTTTTTGAGGTTCACGTTTTTTACCTTAATACATAAAAATCATTACAGCCATCTCTAGGTATCGGTGGGAGTTTGATTCCAGGATTCCCATGGTACCAATACTCGAGGGTGCTCAAGTCCCTTATATAAAATGGCATAGTATTTGCATATAACCTACCCACATCCTCCTGTATACTTTAAATCATCTGTAGATTGCTTATAATACCTAATACAATGTAAATGCTAGGTAAATAGTTGTTCCATCACAACTGAAGAGTTGCTCTGGAAGGTGGCCTTTCTCTTCTATGAGTTCTTGAGCTCTTCTGGGAACACTGATGCTGCCTCAGCATCAACCAATGCAGATTCTCCTGTGATCTTGAAGTTCCTGAGGCTGTAGCACTTTACATAGCTAGTCAGCCATCCCATACTAGCCTGAAACTCCTTTCTCCCTCTCATCTCAATCCCCTCACACTTAGCCTTTGAAGGATTGCTTTGACTAGTTAGTTGCTTTTCAGGAGCCATTTTTTCACAGAAACAAATGGTGCACACAACACAGGTAGCGAATGAATGAGACGCAAGGTAGACAATGCTCAAACGAAGAGTACTGGAGAGAGACTGAGGATCTCTGAAATGGTAAGAGGCTACAGCAGGGGACGCCTACACATCACTTCCTTCGTGTGGATTCAGCATAGTGCTAGGCACACGTAGAATTCAAGTTTTGCTTTTTGGAACTTTTTTTTTCAAATATTTTCGATCAACGGTTGGTTGAATCTGGAGATTCAGAACCCGTGGATACAGAGGCCTGACTGTACAGAAAGTATTCTTGGAGAGTGTGATCTCTTTAAGTAGAAGAGATTGAAATAAATACCTTTGTATTTCACAGACATTAACTAATCCCTCACTTACGAGAGACAGTATCACATAATGGTTAAGAGCACAGAATTTGGAGTCAAACTGATTAGATTTGATTCATGGCTCTGTTACTTAAAATTCACCAGGTGTGCCTGAGTAGCTTACTTAACTTCTCTGTGACTCGGTTTTCCCATCTGTAAAATGGGATGATAATAGTACCCACCTCTTAGGTTGTTGTGAGATTAAATTAATTAACACCTATAGAAGTGCTTAGAACAGTGTCTGGCAAACACTTAGCACTAAATAAATTGCTATAGTCAGTGCCTATCACAGTTCTCTATAACTATGTTGATTACCTGCACAGTTTATTTATTTTTATTTATGCTTGACCTCTTTTTTCTATTGAACTGACTCAACTCAGACACGCCACCTATAATAAAGAGTCTGACTCCATTTTTTGATGTTTGACTGCTGACAGTTTTAAGCATCACTTTTCCCTTTATGCCTCACATCTGGGAAAGCTGATAAGCAAGCTCAAGTGTTGTCTCCTTTGGAACCCTCCACCCAGCCTCACTCCCTAACCACCATAAAAACCCTAAGCCAATTTCCCTTCCCTGATCTTTCAAACCATTTTTGGACCTGCTTGGGAGCTACGCTGCTCTCTCCAGAAAGTCTGATTATGTGAGTAATAAACCTTTTTACCTTTTCATAACCTCTTGGGGTGTGTGTGTGTGTGTGTGTGGCACCACCAGTTTTGACATCTGTACCAAATTTTCTGTGGCAGTCCATTCTGTTAATACAGAGTAGCTACAAGACTCTCCTTCTGATAATGCAACATATGAAAGAGCCAATTTCTGCTAGTAAAAGACATAGCTGAATTAATATGCAAATGGAATGGCTGCTATCTTGTGGAAAATCCAGATAAATCGTAAAGACAAGACAACATAAATTTGTTCTGCTGTCCCAAATCTTTCACTTTTCAGTGGTAAAACAGAACTGCTTTTTGGAGACAAACAGGACACCTATTAGGGTATCCAGCCATCCTGGAAATAGTCTAATGATTTAATTTCAGTATCTGCAGATTTGAGCAGCTTCCTGGGATGGCCCTCATTGAAGTTGTTTCCTCTGAGAAAACCCTATGTTTCTGACCTTTATTGAACCCAGTCAGCTGAGGAGGGCAAAGATTGCTCATTCTGAGAATAAACGTTTTATTCAGGAATTTATTAAGAGACTATATCCTCAGAAACTCCTATGGACAATGTTTAACAATGTTAGAAACTTCTCATCTTACTCTTGGTGAGGTATGGCTTAGACATAAATTATTTAGAGACATTTAACTCTTCAAGTTTCTTTTACATCTCTTTTCTCCTCAAGTAGTCCTTGTGAGATGAAGAGAGGCTATTAGCACCCCCATCTTATGTTTGAGGAAACAGAGGTCCAGAATGGTTAAATGAGTTGCCCATGAATCGGTTTGGATGGGGTGGGGGTCCTGGCTTCCAGACCTGTGTTTTTTCTGTCAGTTCACATGACAACCATCCATCTTGCTTTTCCCGGAGTGTACTGGTTTATAAACCTTATCCCAGTATAATCATTAATAGTGCCTCATTGTATTTTCAGAAGTTTCCCAGTTTGGGTGATACATAGTATGGTCACCCTCCTCATATAGAAGACACTGCAACATTTTTAGTTGACTAAATTCTGCAGTGATTTGGACTAGTACTTATTGTCCTTATTAGGCTCAAACGATATTTAATTTGGGAAAATCAGCACTTTGCAAAGGTTTTTGGAGGACTTCAAGTGCCAGAAAGTCCTCCCTGGCTTTCTTCCCATTGCTTCAGTGTTACACTTTAACCACAATACAAATTTCTTATTGAGGCTGCTTAAGGACTTTCTTATTACACATCTAGACCAACACTGCCTTCTTAGCACCTTCTTGAGAGAGCAGAATTGAAAAACTACTGCCTCTGTTCTAGTTCAATGTGTGTGTGTGTGTGTGTGTGTGGTGTGCATGTATGTGTGATGGTGTGTTTGTGGTATGTGTGTTATATGTTGGTATGTGTGTGCTGTGTGTGTGGCGGTGTGTGTAGGGGTGGGTGTATAGAACTATGGTGTTTGTGTGGTATGTGTGTTATATATGTAGTGTGTGTGTACATGATGTGGTGTGTGGGTGGGTGGTGAAGAGTGTAGTAAGTGAGTGTGTGTGTGTGTGTGTGTGTGTGTGATCATGCCTGCTTAGAAGCATTTTCTTTCCATAATGTCACCCCTAAGCTAATGGAAAGTTGTGGTAATGTTAATAATGAGAATGATGTTGGTCATAATAATGAACATTTCTTGAGTGCTTTCTATGTGCAATGCACTAAAAACTTCACTAAAACTCTTCAGATTCTCAAAGCATTCCTATTAGATAAGATAGTATTACTATCATCATTTAACAGATGAGGACACTAACGTGCAGAAAGATAAAGTAATTTCCACAGCCCTCACAGCAAATAAAGAGAGAGCAATAATACAAACTAAGCAAGTGAGAAACAGCCCTGGCAGGTGACTGCCAGGTTATAATGTTCCCAACAGACAATAAAAATTTTCATAGACTAGAATTTCAACAATATTGTTTATCCAAAAAATGTATGAGTGATTGGAGTTCTAGAACAGGGGGAGAAAACAGAAAACACAGAGAATATCATTGAAGAGTTGCTAACAGAAAACTTCCTCAATAAATGAAAGATGAAAAGTTGACCATCCAAGAAGCTCAACGAACCCCATATAGGATAGACCTCAAAACAAAATCACCAAGGTATATCATAATCACACTCACTAAAACCAAAGACAAACAAAGAATCCTGAGAGCATCTCGAGAAAAACAAAAAGTCACATACAGAGGGGAAACAATAAGACTAAGCTCTGATTACTTGGCAGAAACCATGCAGGTGAGAAGGCAATGGGATTACATATAGAAAACCTTGAAAGAAAAAAATTGCCAACCAAGAATAATATATCCTGCAAAACTCTCATTCAAATATGATGGTGAAATTAAGATATTTCCAGATATACAGAAATTAAGGGACTATGTAAAAACCAAATCAAACTTGCATGAATTCTCAAAGGAAGTCCTTCAGTTTGAAAACAAACAACATCAGATGACAGCCTGAATCTAGGACACAAGATCACAACAGCCAGATACCAACCTAGGAAAAGAACTCTCACAGATTATTCAAAACCAAAAGATTTACAACAAGGTACCACAGAAGTTAATCTGCAAATGACGACAACATCAGAACATTAGAAGAGAGAATAAACACTGTAGGTATAGAACTTTCTAATGGAGAGGAATGCAAGGCAATACTGAGTAATAATAGGCTGGTTCAAACCTAGGAAGATAAGGGTAAGTTTCAAGTTAACCACAAAGAAAGTTAACAAAGCTACTCATCAAAATGAAGAAAAACATAAAGTCTCGGTAAAAACAAAATCTACAAAAACAAAAGAAATGAAAAAGATCCACAAACAAAAGGAATTCAGCACAGGAGAGTAAGAGGAACAAAGAAATTGTCAGCACCAAATAAAAAAAAGTTCTACAAAATGAAAATAAACTCATAACTATAAATAATTACTCTGAATGTAAATGGCCTAAACGCACCCATAAAGAGATAGAGAGTGACAGAATGGATTAAAAAAACAGAATCCATCAATATGCTGTCTGCAAGAGACATACCTTAGAAACAAAGACATAAATCTATTAAAAATCAAAGGATAGAAAAAAATGTATCAAGTAAACAACTTACAAAAAAGAGCAGGAGTGGCAATAATAATCTCAGATAAAATAGACTTTAAAACAAAATCCACCATAAAAGATAAAGAAGGGCACTATATAATGATTAAAGGGGCGATCCAGCATGAAGACATAATGATAATAAATATTTATGCACCCAATGACAGGGCTTCAAAATACATAAAACAAATTTTAATGGCACTGAAAAGAGAAATTGACAGTCCCAGAACAATAGTAGGAGACTTCAACACACAACTTTTGGTAAAGAACAGACCGTCTAGAAAGAAACAGCAAAGATACAGATCTGAAGGCCACCATCAGCCAACTTGAACTCATAGACATATATAGAACACTCTACCCAACAGCTGCAAAGTACGCATTCTTTTCCAACACACATGGAATGTTCTCCAGAACAGACCACATCTTAGGTCGCCGAGCAACCCTCAACAAATCCAAAATATTGAGATAATACAAAGTATCTTCTCTGATCATAACACCATCCAAGTAGAAATTAACAACAGGAAGAGCAAGGGAAAAAAAATCAGTTACATGGAAACTAAATAGCAACCTGCTTGAAAACCACTAGAAAATAGGTGGAATAAAAAATTCCTAGAATCAAATGAGAATGAAAAGACACCAGACCAAAACCTTTGGGACACAGCAAAGGCAGTGCTCAGAGATCAATTTATAGCAATAGATGCACACATCAAGAAAGAAGAAAGGGACTAAATCAAAACATTAGCTACATAACTCAAACAAATAAGCAAAAGAAGCCTACAGCCACCAGAAGAAAGGAAATAATAAAGATCAGAGCAGAAACAAATGAAAAACAATAGAATCAACAAACTGAAAGTTGGTTCTTTGAAAGGATCAACAAAATCAAAAAAACACTAGCTAAACTGACAAAAGAAAAACAGAGGCTGCAAATAACCCAAATAAGAAATGAAATGGCAGGCATTACAACAGACCCAACTGAAGAAAAAAAAAAAAAGATCATAACAGAGTATTATGAAAAATTATACTCCAACAAATTTGAAAATGTAGAGAAAATGGACAAATTTCTAGCAACACACTACCTACCCAAACTATCACAAATTGATGTTGAAAATCTGAACAGACCCATAACAAGAGAAGAGATTGAAAAGTTAATTTAAAAAAAAAAAAACTCCCAACAAAAAAAAGCCCTGGTCCACATGGTCTTGGGAAACTTCTAGCTCAATTGGCATAACACAGTTTATAAAGAAAATGTTCTATCTTCTACTTTGGTGAGTAGAGTCTCGGATCTTAAAAGCCTGTGAGCAGCCATCTAAGATACTCCACTGGTCTCACCCTTTTGGGAGCAAGGGAGAATGAAGAAAACAAGATACAAGGGAAAGATTAGCCCAAAGAACTAATGGACAACAACTACCAAGGCCTCCACCAGACTGAGTCCAGCACAACTAGATGGTGTCCTGCTACCACCACTAATGGCTCTGACCAGGATTACAACAGAGAGTCCCAGCCAGAGCTGGATAAAAATGTAGAACAAAATTCTAACACACAAAGAAAGATCAGACTGATAGAGACTGGAAAAACCCCGAGAGTATGGCCCCCAGACATCCTTTTAGCTCAGTAATGAAGTCACTCCCGAGGTTAACCATTAGCCAAAGATTACACAGATTCATAAAACAAACGAGACTAAATGGGCATACCAGGCCAGGGACAAGAAGAGAAGGCAGGAAGGAACAGGAAAGCTGATAAAAGGGAACTCAAGGTCCAGAAGGGACAGTGTTGACATGTCAAGGGACAGTTTTGACATGGGAGTTGGTAACCATTGTAATAAAACAATAGATGTACTGTTTAATGAGAAACTATTTGTTCTGTAAACCTTCATCTAAAGTATAACAAAAAAAAAAAACCTTTGTCCAGATGGCGTCACTGGAGACTTCTACCAAACATTCAGAGAAGAGTTTACACCAGTACTAATCAAATTATTTCAGAATATCTTTCATTCTATGAGACCAGCATAAACCTGATACCAAAACCAGTCAAAGAAATCACAAAAAAAGAAAATTACAGACCAATATCTCTCATGAATATAGAAGCAAAAATTCTCAACAAAATTCTAGCCAATAGAATTCAGCATCATATCAATAAAATAATACACCACAGCCAAATGGGATTCATACCAGGTATGCAAGGATGGTTCAACATTAGAAAATCAATCAACGAAATCCACTACATAAATAAAATTAAAGAAAAGAATCACATGACCATCTCAATCAATGCAGAAAAGGCTTTTGACAAAGCCCAACACCGATTCCTGCTAAAAAAAAAAACTCTCAATAAAATAGGTATAGAAGGGAAATTTCTAACATAATAAAGGGCATCTATGCAAAACCAATGACCACCATAGTTCTTAATGGAGAGAGGCTGAAAATATTCCACTTGAGAACAGGAACAAGATAAGGATGTCTTTTATCTCCACTCCTATTTAACATTGTGCTGGAAGTCCTAACTAGAGCAATAAGGTAAGAAAAAGAAATAAAGGGCATCTGAATTGGTAATGAAGAAGTAAAACTGTCCCTGTTTGCAGAGGATATGATATGATACATAAAAAACCCAAAAGACTCCACAAGAAAACTACTGGAACTAATAGACTCAGCATAGTAGCAGGATACAAGATAAACATACAAAAATCAGTAGGATTCCTATACACCAATAAAGAGAATGACAAAAAGGAAATCAGGAAAACAATACCATTTATAATAGCCCCTAAAAAATTAAAATACATAGGAATAAGTCTAACCAGGGATGTAAAAGATCTATGCAAAGAAAACTGCAAAACACTACTGCAAGAACCAAAAGAGATCTACATAAATGGAGAAACATACCATGCTCATGGATAAGTATACTCAACGTTGTGAGAATGTCAGTTCTACCCAAGGCAATCTACAAATACAATGCAATCTCCATCCAAAAACCAACAACATTCTTTAAAGAGATGGAAAAAACAATCATTAACTTTATATGGAAAGGCAAGAGTCCCCAGATAAGTAAAGCATTATTGAAGAAGAATAAAGTAGGACTTGCACTACCTGACCTCAGAACCAACTATACAGCTACGGTAGTCAAAACAGCCTGGTACTGGTACAACGACAGAAACATTGACCAATGGAACAGACTCAAGAACCCAGATATAAATCCATACACCTACAGTCATCTGATCTTTGACAAGGGCCCAAAGTGCATCAAATGGAGAAAAGACAGTCTTTTTACAAATGGTGCTGGCAATATTCGATGTCCATCTGCAAAAAAAAATGAAACAGGATGCATACCTCACACCGTATGCAAAAACTAATTCAAAATGGATCAAAGACCTAAATATAAAACCAAAAATTATGAAGATCACAGAAGAAAAAATAGAATCAATGCTAGAGACCCTAATACACAGTTTAAGAGGATACAAACCATAAATAACAAAATGCAAACTCCAGAAAAAAGTCAGAAAACTGAGATCTTCTAAAAATTAAACACTTATGCCCATCAAAAGACTTCACCAAAAGAGTAAAAACAAAACCTACAGACTGGGAAAAAAATTTTGTCTATGACAAATCCGACAAAGCTCTAATCTCTAAAATCTACAGGAAAATCCAACACCTCTACAACAAAAAGACAAATAATCCAATTAAAAAATGGGCAAAGGAAATGAACAGACATTTCACCAACGAAGACGTTAAAGCAGCTAACAGACATGAGGAAATGCTCGGGATCACTAGCCATTATAGAAATGCAAATCAAAACCACAATGAGATACCATCTCACTCCAGCATTACTGGCATGAATCAAAAAAACAAAATAAATTCTGGAGAGGCTGCGGGGAGATTGGAACTCTTATGCACTGCTGGGGGGAATGCAAAATGGTACAACCATTTTGGAAAATGGTATGGCACTTCCTTAGAAAGCTAGAAATAGAAATACCATACGATCCAGCAATCCCACTCCTAGGAATATATCCTTAGAAATAAGAGCCATCATAGGAATAAACATATGCACACCCATGTTCACAACAGTAAAAAGATAGAAACAACCTAGAAGCCCATCAACAGATGAATGGATAAACAAACTATGGTACATATACACAATGGAGTACTATGCAACAATAAAGAACAATGATGAATCTCGGAAGCATCCATAACATGGATGAATCTGGAGGACATTATGCTGAGTGAAATAAATCAATCACAAAAGGACAAATACTTTATGAGACCACTACTATAAAAACTCATGGAAAAGTTTACACACAAAAAGAAACAATCTTTAATGGTAGGGGTGGGGATGGAAACACACTAGACGATAGATAGATGTTAACTTTGGTAAAGGGTAAGACAGTACAAAATACTAGGGAAGCCAGCACAACTTGTTCAGGGTAAGGTCATGGAAGCTCCACTGACAAATCCAAACTCCCTTAGGGACCGAATTAGTGCACTGAGGGCTGTGGGGACCATGGTCTCAGGGAACATATAGCTCAATTGACATAACACAGTTTATAAAGAAAATGTTCTGCATTCTACTTTGGTGAGTAGCATCTGGGATCTTAAAAGCCTGTGAGTGGCCATCTAAGATAGTCCACTGGTCTCACCCCATGGAGAGCAAGGAAGAATGAAGAAAACTAAAGACACAAAGGAAAGATCAGTCCAAAGAACTAATAGTCCACAACTACCACAACCTCCACCAGACTGAGTCCAGCACAACTAGATGGTGCCTGGCTGCCACCAGTGACTGCTCTAACGGGGATCACAATAGAGTGTCCTGGACAGAGCTGGAGAAAAATGTAGAACAAAATTCTAACTCAAAAAAAGACCAGACTTACTGGCCTGATAGATAAACCCTGAGAGTATGGCCTCCGGACATCCTTTTAGCTCAGTAATGAAGTCACTCCTGAGGTTCACCTTTTAGCCAAAGATTAGACAGACCCATAGGACAAAACAAGACTAAAGGGGAACACCAGCCCAGGGGCAAGGACTAGAAGGCAGGAGGGGACAGGAAAGCTGGTAATAGCGAACACAAAGTTGAGAAGGGAGAGTACTAACACGTCATGGGGTTGTTAACCAATGTTATAAAACAATACTGACTGTTCAATGAGAAGTTAGTTTGTTCTGTAAACCTTCATCTAAAGTACAATTTTTCAAAAAATTGCTTATCCAGCATGGAGTTAAAACAGAAGCACCGTACCATACCTCTGCAGCAAAGACCAAAAAAACTAAGTAAAACAGATTCAAACATCAGTTCTGGAACCCTAAGTACAAAATAAAGGAGTAAAAAACTTGACCAAGCTTTGAATGGAATAAGAAACTGACAGAGAACAGAGAACGAGGAGAGGTAGGGAGTGCAGGTACCATACCATATAACGTGGCCAGATTTGCCATCTTGGGCTACAGCCACCGAAGAACTCAGACAGCGGTACGGGAAGGAAACTCCACGGAGCTCCCAGCAGTGGGGAGAGGGAACACCTGGTAACCAGGGATATACGCTTTCCCACCCCTTATCATTATTCCCTCTACATGACCTCTGCTGCTTGCCAATGGGCCACAGTTGCTTAGCTGGAGAGACACTGGCTCACTGCCTGCAGAGTTCGCTCTGCTCCTACCGGCTGGCCCCTACAACACCATTTTGTTGTTCGTTTTATTTTTTTGGTTTGTGTTTGCATTTGTTTATTGATTTTTTTCTCTTTTCTTTTTTGTTGTTGTTGCTTCTTTCTCTCTCCTTTCCTTCCTTTCCTTTCTCCCACCAAGCTAGCCCCATGTGTCATCCCCTCCTCTTCTTGACGGGCTGTGATTTTTTGGTTTATTCTTTTTGGGGGGTTTGTTTTTGTTTGTTTTTTGTTTTTTTGGGTTTTTTTTGCCTTTTTTGTTGTTTTTCTCTCTCTCCCTTCCTTCTTTTCCTTTCTCCCACTCAGGTAGCCCCGTATGCCATCACCTTGCCTTCTTGGCAGGCTGTGAATTTTTGGTTTGTTTGCTTTGTTCTTTTTTTCCTTCTTTTTTTCTGTTTCTTCTCTCTCTCTCCTTTCTTTTCTTTTCTTTCTCTCACCAACTCAGCCCTGTGCACCGCCCCCACCTCTTCTGCAAGGGGCCATGCTCCATAGCTCGGTTAGAGTGTCACTGCTCACAGCCTCGCCAGGTCCAATTTTATTTATTTAATTGGTTATTGTCTCTTTTTCTTTCTTTTTTGTTATTGTTTCTCTCTTTCTCTCTTCCTTCCTTTCCTTTCTCTTATCCACCCAGCTCCGTGCACCACTCCCAAATTCTTGGTGGGCTGTGCTGTACCACTAGGCTGGAGAGCTTCTGACACATGGCCTTCCCAGGTCTCTGCCTCCCCCACAAGCCAGCTCCCTCAGTGCCATATTTTTTGTTTTTCTTTATCTTTCCCCTTCTCCTTTTCCTTCTCCCTCCCATCTAGGCCTTGTACTGCCTCCTCCCCTTCCTGATGGGCCAAGCCGTACCACCTGGCAAGACAGACATCAGCTCACTGCCACCCCAATTCCACCCCACCCCCAACAGCCAGTGCACTCACCATATTTTTACTGTTGTTGTTTTTATTTTTTTGATTATTTTTTATAGTTTTTTATTTGTTTGATTGTTGGTTTCTTCTCTCTTTCGCCCTTTCCTTTCCGTCACCCGCCTAGCCCCATGCACCATGCATGCCGCTTCTCAACAGGCCCAGACATATCGGTCGGCTACAGAACCACCAGTACCCGGTCTCGCTGGGTCTGCCCCGCCCCAACCACCAAATCCTACAGAACCACCATTTTATTTACTTTTTTCTTTTTTATTTTTTTTACTTCATTTTTTGCTTTTGTTCACTTTTGTTTCTCTCTCTTCTTTTTTTTCTTTCACCCACCTACATAGCTCTGCACATCACATCATCTCCTTTCCCTCCTGTCTAGCTGCAGTGTGTGTCCAGTGCCATGCCCTGGAACAGTACCAATGTGATCCCCCAGACCCTGCCCTGCACTGCCCCCAGACCCGCCCTGTCACCCCCAGTTATTGCCGCAAACTACCCATCCGCCTCCCTCCACCCCTGCTGAACCTGCCCTGTTGCACCATAGCTGAGTGATCAGCCCTACCCACCTGGACAAGGTATTAAGAAGTATTGTGACCACAGGTGAGCAAGCAACAAAACACACCCAGCCTGCCTGCTGAGACATAACCAAATAAAACAAAAAAGCAAGATTAAACAACCAAATCTACAATCAATAAATGAAGAAAATAATTCCTGAATGTCCTAAAGGCAGCAGAAAATATCAAAACATAAAAAACAGGAGAGGATGGTTCCAGAAAAAGACCAAAATTAAACACCAAATGACCTTCTGCTGGAAGAAAAGGAACTGGAACTACCTGGTAAGGAATTCAGAACTCTAATATTCAAGGTTCTCTAACAAATGAAGGAAAATGCAGACAAAAATAAGGAAAAAAAATACACAAAATCATGGAAAATACAGGCAAAATCATGGAAAAGACAGACAAAATGATGGAAGAAATCAGGAAAATAACACAGGAACAAAATGTCAAAATAAATAAATAACTAGAAATCATACAAAAACAGCAATTAGAAATCCAAAAGATAGACGAAAACATCTCAGAAATGGACAGTGCAATAGAAGATTTTAGGAACAAATTTGAAACAATGGAAGACAGGATTAGCAAAATTGAAGAAAAACCCTTGGCTACCACTTTATCTGAGGAAAAATCAGAGAAAAGAACCAAGAAAAATGAGGAAACCCTGAGAACAATGTGGGATACAATTAAAAGCAAAAATTTGCATATGATCGGAGTTCCAGAACGGGGAGAAAACAGAAAACACAGACAGGATCATTGAAGGTTTGCTAACAGAAAATCTCCTCAATATCATGAAAGACGAAAAGCTGACTATTCAAGAAGCTCATCTAACCCCATATAGGATAGACCTGAAAAGAAAAACACCAAGACATATCATAATCACACTCGCTTAAAACCGAAGACAAAGAAACAATCCGGAGAGCAGCTCAAGAAAAACAAGAATTCACATACAAAGGGGAAACAATAAGACTAAGCTTTGAATTCATGGCAGAAATCTTGCAGACAAGAAGGCAATGGGATGACGTATATAAAACCTTGAAAGAAAAAGCTCACGAACCAAGAATAATATATCCTGCAAAACTCTCATTCAAATATGATGGTGAAATTAGGACATTTCCAGATAAACAGAAATTAAGGGAATATGTAGAAACCAAATTACCTTAAAAGAATTATTAAAGGAAGTCCTTTGGTTAGAGAACCAACAACATCAGACAACAACCTGAATCTAGCACATAAGACAGCATCAGACAGATACGATCCTAGATAATGAATTTTCAAGGATAAAACAAAACTAAAAAACTTATAACAGGGAACCAGAGATGTCAATCTGTAAATGACAACAACGTCATAACAATAAAAGATGGAATAAATGGTACAGGTATAGAATTTTCAAACTGAGGGGAACTCAAGGTGTTATCAAATAATAAAAGACTGGTTTAAAGTTAGGAAGATGGGGTAAATTTCAAGGTAAACACAAAGTTAAAAAACCTACTCATCAAAATAAAGAAGAAAAACATAAAATCTCAGTAAGCACAAAAACTACAAAAATGAAAGAAATGAAAAAAATACAGACAAAAGAAATTCAGCACAGAAGAGTAAGAGGAACAAAGAAAATGTCAGCACCACAAAAAAGCACTACAAAATGACAGCAATCAATTCACACTTATCAATAATTACACAGAATGTAAATGGCATAAACACACCCATAAAGAGACAGAGTGACAGAATAGATTTTTAAAAAAAGGACCTATCAATATGCTGTCCACAAGAGACACACTTTAGAAAATAAAGACATATATTTATTATACATCAAAGGATGGAAAAAATATATCAAGGGAACAGCTACAAAAAGTAGAGCAGAAGTGGCAATACTAATCTCAGATAAAATAGGCTTTAAACAAAATTCACCATAAAAGACAAAGAAGGACATCATATAATGATTAAAGGGACAACACAGCATGAAGACATAACTATAATAAATATTTACACACCCAATGACAGGGCTCCAAAAAACATAAAACAAACTCTAGCAGCACTGAAAAGAGAAACTGATAGTTTCACAATAATAGTAGGAGACTTCAACACACCACTCTCGGTAAAGGACAGAACATCGAGAAAGAAACTCAGAAAAGATAAAACAGATCTAAAGGCCACAATCAACGAACCTGATTCATAGACATATATAGAACACTCACCCCACAGCAGCAAAGTACACATTCTTCGCCAACGCACGTGGAATGTTCTCCAGAATAGACCACATCTTAGGCCACAAAACAACTCTCAACAAAATCTAAGATAATACAAAATATCTTCTCTGATCACAACGCCATCCAAATTAATAACAGAAAGAACAAGGAAAAAAAATAAAATACATGGAAAGTGAATAACACCCACTTAAAAATCACTGGGTAATAAATAGAAGAAATCAAAGATGGAAGGAAAAATTCCTAGAATCAAACAAGAATGAAAAGTCATTACACCAAAACCTTTGGAACACACCAAAGGCAGTGCTCAGAAGTCAATTTATAGCAATAGATGCACACATCAAAAAAGAAGAAAGAGACAAAATTGAAACATTAGCTACACAACTGAAACAAATAGAGAACAGCAAAACAAGCCCACAGCCACCAGAAGAAAGGAAATAATAAAGATCAGAGCAGAAAAAAGTGAAATAGAGAATAGAAAAACAATAGAAAGAATCAACAAAACCAAAAGTTGGTTCTTTGAAAAGATCAATGAAATCAACAAACCATTGGCCAAATTGACAAAAGAAAAACAGGAGAGAATGTAAATAACCCAAATAAGAAATTAAATGGGGAACATTACAACAGTCCCAACTAAAATAAAAAAGATCATAACAGAGTACTTTGAAAAACTATACTTCAACAAACTTGAAAACCTAGAGGAAATGGAAAAATTTCTAGAAACACTCTACCTACTCAGATTAACACAAACTGAGGTTGAAAATCTGAACAGACCCATAACAAGAGAAGATATTGAAAAGGTAGTGAAAAAAAAAAAAACTCCCAACAAAAAAAAGCTCTGGTCCAGATGGCTTCACTGGAGAATTCTACCAAACCTTCAGAGACGAGCTTACACCAGTACTAATCAAATTACTTCAGAACATAGGAAAGGAAGGGACACTTCTGACTCATTCTATGAAGCCAGCATAACCCTGATACTGAAACCAGGCAAAGACATCACAAAAAAAGAAAATTACAGCCAATATCTCTCATGAATATAGATGCAAAAATTCTCAAGTCTAGCCAATAGAATTCAGCATCATATCAAAAAAAATAATACACTACGACCGAGTGGGATTCATACCAGGTATGCAAGGATGGTTCAACGTTAGAAAATCAACAAACATAATCCACCACATAAAAAAAAGAATCACTTGATCATCTCAATCAACGCAGAAAAGGCATTTGACAAAGTACAACACCCATTCCTGATAAAAACTCTCAATAAAATAGGTATAGAAGGGAAATTCCTCCACATAATGAAGGGTATCTATCCAAACTAATAGTCAACATCATTCTTAATGGAAAAGGGCCAAAATCATTACCCTTGAGGATGGGAACAAGACAAGGATGCCCTTATCTCCACTCCTATTTAACATTGTGCTGGAAGTCCTAGCTAGAGCAATAAGGCAAGAAAAAGAAATAAAGGGCATCCATATTAGTAATGAAAAAGTAAAATTGTCTCTATTTGCGAATGATATGATACTCTACATAGAAAACCCAAAAGACTCTATGCGAAACCTACTGGAACTAGTAGAAAGATTCAGCAGAGTAGCAGGATACAAGCTAAGCATAAAAAATCAGTTGGATTCCTATATGCCAATAAAGAGAACTATGAAAAGAAAATCAGGAAAATAATACCACTTATAATAGCCCCTAAAAAAATAAAATACATAGGAATAAATCTAACCAGTGACATAAAATACCTATACAAAGAAAACTACAAAACACTAGCGCAAGAAACCAAAAGAGACCTACATATATGGAAAAACATATTCTCATGGATAGGTAGACTCAACCTTGTGAGAATGTCAATTCTACCCAAAGCAATCTACAAACACAATGCATCAGGATCCAAATACCAACAATATTCTTTAAAGAGATGGAGAAACTAATCATTAACTTTATATGGAAAGGGAAGAGGCCCTGGATATGTAAAGCACTATTGAAGATGAATAATAAAATACGAGGACTCGCACTACCTGACCTCAGAACCTACTATACAGCTACAGTAGTCAAAATAGCCTGGTACTGTTACAACGACAGATGCATTGACCAATGGAACAGAATTGAGAACACAGATGTAAATCCAACCACTTTCGGTCACCTGATCTTTGACAAGGGCCCAAAGTTCATCAAATGGGGAAAAGACAGTGTTTTTAGCAAATGGTTCTGGGCAAAACTGGATGTCCATATATTAAAAAATGAAATAGGACACATACCTCACACCATACACAAAAACTAATTCAAAATGGATCAAAGACCTAAATAAAAAAAAAAAAACTATAAAGATCATAGAAGAACAAATAGGGTCAACTCTAGAGGCCCTTAACAGTCATTAACAGGATACAAACCACAACTAATAATACACAGACACCAGAAGATAAGCTAGATAACTGTAATCTGCTAGAAATTAAACACTTATTCTCATCAAAACACTTCACCAAAAAAGTAAAAAAAGATCATACAGACTGGGAAAATATTTTTGGCTATGACAAATCTGACAAAGTTCTCATGCCTAAAATCTACAGGAAAACCTAACACCTCTACAGCAAAAACACAAATAATCCAACTAAAAAATGGACAAAGGATTTTAACAGACTCTTTACCAAAGAAGACATTCAAGTGGCTAACAGATACATGAGGACATGCTCTAGATCACTAGTCATTAGAGAAATGCAAATCAAAACTACAGTGAGATACCATCTCACCCCTACCTTACTGTCATGAATCAAAAAAACAGAAAATAATAAATGTTGGAGAGGCTGCAGGGAGATTGGAACTCTTATGCACTGCTTGTGGGAATGAAATATGGTACAATAATTTTGGGAAATGATATGATGCTTCCTTAAAAAGCTAGAAATAGAAATACCGTATGATCCAGCAATCCCACTGCTAGGAATACGTCCTAGAGAAATAAGGGCTGTCACATGAATAGACATATGCACACCCATGTTCATTGCAGCATTATTCCTAATTGTAAAAACATGGAAACAACCTAGGTGCCCATCAACAGATGAATGGATAAACAAACTATCGTACATACCTACAATGGAATACTACTCAATGATAAAGAACAATGATGAATCTGCAAAACATCTCACAACACGGATGAATCTGGAGGGCATTATGCTGAGTAAAATAAGTCAATCACAAAAGGACAAATATTGTATGAGAATACTACTATAAAATCTAATGAAAAGGTTTATGCACACACACACAAATCTTTGATGTTTACAAAGGAGGGGAGGGGTGGGAGGGAAAAACAGTAAACAGACAATAGATAGGCGGTAACCTTGGTGAAGAGTAAGACAGTACACAACACTGGGGAAGCCAGAACAACTTGATGAAGGCAAGGTCATGGAAACTCCATTGACACGTTCAAACTCCCTGAGGGATTGAATTACTGGGCTAAAGGTTGTGGGGACCATGGTCTTGGGGAACATCTAGCTCAACTGGCATAACATAGTTTATAAAGAAAATACTCTCTATTCTACTTTGGTGAGTAGCATCTTGGGTCTTAAAAGCTTGTCAGAGCCCATCTAAGATACCGTACTGGTCTCATCCCATCTACAGCAAAGGAGAATGAAGAAAACCAGAGACACAAGGGAAAGATTAGTCCAGAAGACTAATGGACCACAACAACCACAGCTTCACCAGACTGAGTCCAGCACAACTAGATGGTGCCTTGCTACCACCACTGACTGCTTTGACATGGATCACAATAGAGGGTCCTGGACAGAGCTGAAGAGACACGTAGAACAAAATTCTAATTCACACACACACACAAAAGACCAGACTCACTGGTCTGACAGACACTGGAGAAACACTGAGAGTACAGCCCCTGGGCCCCCTTATTGCTCAGTAATGAAGTCACTCTTGGGGTTCACCCTTCAGCCAAAGATTAGACAGGCTCATAAAACAAATGAGACTAAATCGGTATACCAGGCCAGGGACAAGGTGAGAAGGCAGGAGGGAACAGGAAAGCTGATAACAGGGAACTCGAGGTTGAGAAGGGGAGAGTGTTGACATGTCATGGGATTGGCAGCCAATGTCGCAAAACAATATGTGTATTAATTGTTTAATGAGAAATTTGTTTGCTCTGTAAATCATCTAAAGTACAATTAAATAAAAAATAAATTAAATTTAAAAAAATTTTTTCATAGACTATAAGACTCAGGAAATTCACACTGTGACAAGGGTCGACTAGGATGGAAACAAGACCACTCTGGAATCATGTGCAAGTCTAGAAAGAAACAAGGACAGTCTACAACCGAAAGTAATTAACGTCCCTCTCTCCTGGCCAACATGAGTTTCTTTACTCGTGATGGCTCTAACCTTTTTTAATCCTCCTGCCTCCTTGAAAAAATGACCAAATTGCGCTTGCTTCCTGACAGCACTCAATCCAAAATTGGCTCTCACTTCCCTTGTTCCTCCTTAGAATCTCCCAGCACACACTAAAAATCCTATGTAACCTCTCCCAAACTCCATTTTACTAAGGGCCCTATGGTTTTCTTCATGTGTTCTCTCCCTTGAAGCAAGCAAATTAAATAAACCTAACTCTATTTGACTTCAGGGAGTCTTTGGTTTGGCTAATGGGTCTTGATTCCAGGACTTACATATACAGACAGATATAACCACTATTACAAACTACATTTCCTCATGCTATTCTGACTCCCAGTGACATGTTATGAATGTTCAATGATGCCACGTCAATATTGCCCCCTTCCACCCTAATCAGGGAGACTTCCTTAAGGAGAGTGCAGAGCCAGGGAAATAAAGGAGAAGGGAATTTCTGAAACATTGTGTGAGATGCTGCAAAGAGGTCAGTATGATGAGGAGTGAGAAGGGGCCACAGACCTAGTGAGAGTAATCTCAGTCAGACACATATCAGAGCTCAAAGGATTCAGGACAGGGAAAGCAGAAGCAAAGAGGGGGCTGCTTTTTAAAATCAAGTTTGAGAGTGGAGAGGAGAGAAATTATTTCTCAGTGACCATTTGCTAATAGAGTGATCAGACAGCTAACACACCACCACCGGGGCACAGCTTAGTTTCTAATTTTTTTTTTTTTTTAGTCCCTTTGATGAATATTGAGAGCATATGATTTGCCAAAACTGGACTACGCTTCATTAAGAATAGAAAAGATATAGAGGCAGAACTAGTCTAGTAGTTGAATAAATTTGTTCTCTATCCTCTGGAAGGGAGGAATGTATAGGCTGCTACCACTGGGATAGTCTCTCTAGCAAGATTTTCTCAAAGACCAAAGAGGTGAATGAAGAAGTAAGGGACATACATGTATTTGTCAACCTGTTTTATATATGCTTACATAGTTAATTTGTACTACATTCTCAGTGCTTTCAAGTTAATGTTACATTCTTACCACCCTTGGAATTTTTATTTCTTTATGCTTATATGAGTATGGAGAAAAATGAGGAAGACTGCGCACCAATTTGTTAACATAGATTACCCGAAGTTGGGGTGATGGAGGTTGGGATGGGGGTGGGGTGAGGAGCAAGTAAAAAAGAAAAAAGATTGCATTATAAACGCACGTATAATATGATCACATTTATTAAAATTACTTTTATATGCGGATATGAGTGTTAGGAAGAAATTAGGGGAAAAAATTGATCCACATCTGCTGACAGTGAAGAAAGGTGTGGGAAGAGAAAGATCCTGGTGCCAAGTGAGGAACTGTGCTTCACAGTTAGTGCTCTCAGCTGCCCATGAGGTAGATGTTATTCTCCCTCTTGGTTAGCAGCCGAGCTAATAATAAAACAAAGACACAGAGAAATTGATAAATGGCCAAAACTAGTCAAACCTAGTTCTACCTGACTCCAAAGCCCAGCTTGCTTTTCCACTGTAAACAACCTTGCCTCAAATTCTGGGTTCGGTCTGCTCCCCTTTCCTCCTGCCTTCTGAATGGAGGTCTTTCCATGTTTCTGTTTTTAAGTGTTTTTTCTTAACTCATCTGTCTTTGACAGTCTGTTCTAATCTTCTCTACTCATTCATTCATCAAGTGATTATTGGGCATGGACTGTGAGCCACACACTCTTCTAGGCTTTAGCAGTAAACAAAGGATTTTTTTTAACTCATTAATTAAATGAGGGAACATGACAGTTGTTAGAAGCAGTTCAAAGGAGAAGTCAAAGAAGCACAGGTATGGAGTAAAGGAATGTTGAATGGTTGTGCGAAAGAATGGAAAACTGGCTTTTCCAGAGAGGAGGGAAGGTTTTCCTCCTGGGGGACAGAAATCGTTTGCATATCTGTAGACAAGAAACACTTTGCATTCTATCAGTTATCTATAACCTAAAGAGTTGTAAAATAATGAGCTGCCCAAAAGGTGTACTCTAGACAAGGCACAGTCTTCCACTGAAACACAAATTCTTCCGTATACCACTTTACATATTCAAAAGTTGAGATTTGTCCTAGGGTAAAATCACTACAAAGTTACAGTAAAGCAGGGAGAAAGATTTTATTCAGCATATGTTCCAAGAGGTAAAAGTGGGAAATGGACAAGCGTGCTGCCAGAGCTATGTCTGTCTGAGTCTGAAGAATGTTACAAAATCATCAGTATATGTGGACATAACAAACGAGTAAAATCATTAAAAGCCTCACCTTTTCACAGATAGGCTGAAAACTGCTGAATCACCATGATTCTACATTCTGAGTTGTCTTTCTTAATAATCGTTGGTACAAGTTTCAGTAAAGACAGTCAGGAGGGTTTTCATTGGTCCAACAAATCTTACTACTTACTAAATGCTAATACAGCCTTCAGTATGGAATACACTTAAACACAAAGAAAACAAAAATCTTCACAACTGGACCAATAAACAGCATCATGATAAATGGAGAGAAGATTGAAGTTGTCAAGGATTTCAATTTGCTTGTATCCACGATCAACAACAATGAAAGCAGCAGTCAAGAAATCATTTGATGTATTGTATTGGGCATATCTGCCTGAAAAGACCTCTTCAAAATGTTCAGAAGAAAACGTGTCACTTTGAGGATTAAGGCGCACCTGACCCTACCAAGGTATTTTCAATCACCTCTTATGTATGAGAAAGCTGTAAAATGAACAAGGAAGACAGAAGAAGAATTGATGCCTTTGAATTATGGTGTTGGCAAAGAATACTGAATATATCTTGGACTGCCAGAAGAACAAACAAGTCTGTCTTGAAAGGAGTACTACCAGAGTGCTCCTTAGAAGTGAGAATTGCGAGACTTCGTCTCACGTACTTTGGACATGTTATCAGGAGGCACCAGTCCCCGGAGAAGGGCATCATGCTTGGTAAGGTAGTTGTTGTTAATTGCCATAGAGTCAGTTCCAACTCATAGCGACCCTATAGAACAGAGTAAAACTGCCCCATAGGGTTTCCAAGGAGCAGCTGGTGGATTTGAATTGTGATCTTTTGATTAGCAGCTGAGCTCTTAACCACTATGCCACCAGTGCTCCTGTTGGTAAAGTAGAGGGTCAGAGAAAAAGAGGAAGATCCTGGAAGAGATGGACTGACATAGTGGCTGTAACAGTGGGCTCAAACATAGCAATTGTTACGATGGTGCAGGGTTGGGCAGCGTTTCATTCTGTTGCACATAGAGTCGCTATGAGTAGGAACCCACTGGATGGCACCTAACAATAAGGACCTTAGAAAAAGATAAGAGTGGAAAATATTTGAGTCTTTTCTGCTGTATCTAAGTATTTGTTTATGTAAAAGGTTTCCTAAAAGATGCTCTTCAAGATTATCGTAGCAATTGTTTTTATACCTCAGGGCCCAGATGATGTGTCCTCGTGAGTTCTTGTTGCTCCAGCTGGGTCACATTCTTTATACTCAAGGACAGGGAATAATGGTTCTAATTTTAACTCCTAAGTCAACCCCCAGTGGATACCTGAAACTGCAGATAGTACCAAACCCTATATATACTAAGTTTTCTCCTATACATACATATCTATGGTAAAGTTTAATTTATAATTATGCACAGTAAGATACTAGCAACAATAATGATAAAATAGGACAATTATAACAATATACTGTAACATAAGTTATGTGAATGTATTCTCTCTTGGAGATGGACTGTGCAATATTTGATCACGCTACTGAGAACTGCATACAATTTAAAACTTATAAGTTGCTTATTTCACACCCCGGGTAACTGAAACTGTGGAAAGTGAAACTGTGCCTATAGAGGACTACTGCAATTGCCTTGTAAATATGAGGTAAATGTCAACCAATCTAGATGGCCCACATACATGCTGTGAATCAGTCATTGTAAAGGCCCCCCTCCTTTGAATTGTCCCGCCTCCCACTACTCTAATCTTGTGGCCTCCAATCAGACTATTTTGCTGCAAGTTCCTGATTTAATCATATAAATGGGTCTCTGTAACTCTACTACTCAGGAGCACTCAGTTTCACTTTGCGGACTCTGCATTTCCCCCAATTCTATCATTTTTATTCCCTCAATAAAACTCTTTGCTTTAATTTTAACAGAGGCTCCAGTAGTACTCTTTGACAAGACCATTAGCCAAAGAGCAGAGAAAAGCTACTTAGTCCGTAGACATGAGCTGTAACAGTAGAGCACTACATTTCAATTAAATGCAATAAAATCACCACATAAGTACTCATAAAGGCAAAGTGAAGTGAGAGTTCTCAAACTATAAAGTGTTAGAGCCATGTGACCATAATATTCCCCAGCATGTTGTCTCCTTTTCAAAATGGGCAACTGAGAGCTTAACATAACTAACGCCATGATGAACCTATAAGTTATTTTTTTTTTTTTGCCTGCCTTCTCCTTTCCGCATACCTTTTTTAATGACTTTGTTTTGCTCTGTCTGGCCACCAGTGACTTATGATCCCCCACAGGAAGATTAGAGCCCAGATGTCTGACATGTATATCCTTAGCCTGATAAGTAGATGTCCAGCATGTATCTCTTTAGTCTGATAAAGTCTCTTGTAATTGCCTTGTAATGAATAACTCATCCGGCCATGCCATTTGTAGGCTACAAAGACACTTCTAACCATTGTAAAAATCACATATAAGCTCTAATGTAAAATTACCTTTTGGGACTCCATAAAGACAGCCTGTGTTGCTGTCGGACTTCCCATTGGTGTCACCTCCTACTAAACTTTCTCTCTCTTTCTGACTTGGAGTACATTTCATTGGCTCAACTACTTCAGGGCACAGGCCCTAATTGGGCAACAAATTTTTGGCACCCAACAAGGGGCTCAAATTACTCGGGCCCTGATTCTGTCTCCCTAAGGACCGAGCCCCTGGGAAGGACTTGGGAAGAGAGAAAGTGCACCCCTTCTTGAGTTGTGGAGGTCTCTCAACCTGTGGTGGCATGGCAGTCTGGCAATGGGAGAGGACTCCATGGCAGCAAGCTCTGGATGGAGGGAGAAAGTTTCTGTTGGCCACAGTATGTAACTTGGCATCAGGTGGTAAATCCTCTGTAAAAACTGCAGGGGTGTCAGTTCTCATAGACTCCCTCCAAGAATAGGTGACTAGGTCCTGTGAGGTTAGACAAAAGACCGGCGAGGTTCCCCATTGCAACTGGGTACCCAGGGAAGTAAGGTTCCAGCCAAAAGTCCATTAGATCTTATTCTTTCTAACTGGACTTATTTAGGGGGAGTCTGCTAACTAAGAGCCTTCTTAAAGGTTTATGTAATCAGGTGTGGCCTCAATACCAGCTCCCCGATGGGTCAAGTGATCTTTAAATGGTTCTAGAGATTTTGGTACTATTCTGCGGCTTGATGTGTCTTGTACCAACTAACAAGTGGGATGAAAAGCTGTATGTAAAATGTTTTATGACATTATGGCATGAAAAAAGGATAAACCTCTAGTGTAGCCCCTCTTGTGCAGATGAATGATGATGACTGGGTAAGAGATGAAGAACCGAAGATGTTCATCTCATTCCCCCACCTCAAAAAACCCCCTTAGCACTCATTCGTGACCCCTTCCTGGTAGTATCAGAAGACGAGGATGGAAAGGTGTTAAAGGGGGGCAGAGGAGGTGGGACAGATATGGTCTCCCCACCCAACACTAGGAGTGAGATACAATTCAGTCCAGTTCCCCCAGGAAGGCTTTACCCACTCCAGGAGATGCCAGGCCCCATTGTAGAAGAGCCACCTCAGATGATGGCGGTGCATAATCCATTCCTGGCTTCTGATGTATACAATTGGAAGCAAAAACTTCCAGAGTATTGTCAGATGCACAATCCATGACTGAACATTTTTTTTCACATTTTTGCTACCCATGGGCAGATGGTCAGACTTTATTAGATGCACTCCTCACAGCAGAAGAAAGATGGATGCTCTTAGTGAAAGCAGAAGAAAATTGCAGAAGGTAAAAGGAGGACTAGGGACCCTGTCTTTAACTCAATTGGTTAAAATTGCATTTAATGTTTTTGCCAACAGAGAACAGGTAAAAGAGGCCCAGAAAAAGAAAGAAAAAGAGCAGGACATGAAGAAATAGGCCAATCTACTGACTACTGCTCTAGGATCATCTGGAGGAAGATGACAAGACCAAGGTAAGGACGGGCCCTGACTAAATAAAAACCAATGTGCATTTTGCAAAGAGGAGGGACACTGGAAAAATGAATGCACCAAAAGAAAGAATGGAAAAGGGCCAGGCAAGATTGAAAGAGGGGAAAAGATTTATCAAAAAATTATTAAAGAGGAGGTGGGGCCAAGATGACGGAGTAGCCAGATGCTTCTTGTGGTCCCTGTTACAACAAACACTCAAAAAAAAACAAGTGAATTGATTATATATGACAATCTAGGAGCCCTGAACATCAAAGGCAAAGTAGAGGAATCAGACTGAGGGGTGGGGGAGGGGATGTGGTTTGGAAGCAGCAAGGAGTTGCCAGACCTGACCCGGCAGGAGCCGGCACCCTTCAGGCTGGATTGGCTGGTATGTGTGGTGAGGAAAGCAGTGGAGTTTGGGAGTTGTCTTAGTCATCTAGTGCTGCTATACACAGAAATATCACAAGTGGATGGATTTGACAAAGAGAAATTTACAGTCTAGTAGGCTAGAAGTCCAAATTCAGGGTGTCAGCTCCAGAGGAAGGCTATCTCTCTCTGTTGGCTCTAGAGGGAGGTCCTTCTCATCAATCTTCCTCTGGACTAGGAGCTTCTCTGCACAGGAACCCTGGGTCCAAAGGATGTGCTCTGCTGCCGGCACGGCTTTCTTGGTGATATGAGATCCGCAACTCTCTGCTTGCTTCCATTTTATCTCTTGTAAGATAAAAGGTAGTGCAGGCTACATCCCAGGGAAACTCCCTTTACATTGGATCAGGCATGTGACCTTAGTAAGGGTGTTACAATCCCACCCTAATCCTCTTTCACATAAAATTACAACCACAAAATGGAGGACAACCGCACAATACTAGGAACAATGGCCCAGTCAAATTGATATACACATTTTTTGGGGACATAATTCAATCCATGACAGGAAGCGTTTCCCACATCAGGAGAGACTGAGTGGAAAAGAGTCTACTCGGGCCTCCAGACCCAGTGAAAAGTGCCACTGAATTGGCAAAAGATAAGTATACATGTCTGACCAACCATGTGGATCAAAAAATACCCCATTTGGGAAAAACCTTTCTCCCATTTACCTGTCCCCTCCCTGATCTACACCAGGTCCTGAGCCAGCTTCATCGGTTGCCGAGTCCCCAGGGCTGGAAGTAGGACCCGTCAAAAGTCCTGAGCCATTCTCCTGGCTTTGGAGAGGGAATAAATTAACAAAAAGGAAAAAATAATCTGCCAGCTCCCCTAAGCCAGGAACTCAGGGTAGGCACGGCTCCTTTGCCTAGGCACAAGTATAAGGGGTCCACAAAATTTGAAAATCTTTCACCTCTGCATAGACCTGTGTGGACCTCAACAGCGTAGTCCCTCATTATCACAGTACAACAGGGTATATACGTGAAGCCTATCTTCAACTGTATCAGCTATATGGTGAAGTGGCAGGCTCGTAACATTAGACACTACTTTGCCCATTAAGCAGGGTCCTCATCTACCCACATCAGGGGCCTGAGGACTGAAGGCTCCACCACGCCACCTAGCCACCCACGATAAGGGTCCAAGAATAAGTGATGCCTCCTAGTCCTTACAGCAAACAGCATTGTGTGCCCATTGTCTTGCTGTAAAACCCACCCACCTATGCACTCTAGGGAACAGGGAGATGCTTTCCTCCCAGACATTCAGGGGCAGCCATCAGCCCCCTGCCTTGCTCAGCACATGACCCCCTCCTGCAACAAGATGCCTGTGTCTACTCCAATCACGCCTGCCTCTCTAGGACTGTAGGTGAGAACCTGCACCACACACTTGGTGACTGACAACTTGGACACCTGAGCTGAATCCATACAAGAAAAGTAAACAGACTCCTGGGCTCATATACATAGTAAAAGATCTAACAACCTGGTGACAGGACATTGGAGCTTCAAAGGTGCCAATAATCAAACTAGCTCACACGACCAGCCTATTTGGGCATATCAAAACAAGAAGCTAGGACACAGTAAGCAAATATAAAATAAATAAATATAATAAATTATTAATGGCTCAGATGCAACAGCTAATATCAAATTACAGAAAGAGGCAGACCATGATGGCTTCAGCAAGCTCTCAAAATGAAGAATCAAGAAATTTTCTGGAGGAAGAGAATTTCTTGGAATTACTGGAGGCAAAATACAAAAGATTAATATACAGAACTCTTCAAGAGATCAGGAAGGAGATCATGCAAAATGCAAAACAAGCCAAGGAACACACAGACAAAGCAATAGAGGAAATTAAGATTAGAGTATAGTGACAAATTTAACAGGCTACAAGAATCCATAGACAGCAAAAAGAAATCCAGAAGATTAGTAACAAAATTTCAGAATTAGACAACTCAATAGAAAGTCATAAGAGCAGAATTGAGGCAATGGCGGTCAGAATTAGTGAGATTGAAGATAAAGCACTTGACATCAACTTATTTGAGGAAAAATCAGATAAAAGAATTTTAAAAAATGAAGAAACCTAAGAATTATGTGGGACTCTATCAAGATGAATCACCTATGAGTGATTGGAGCAGCAGAACAGGGGCGATAAAAGAAAACACAGACAAAATTGTCGAAGCCCTTTTGGCAGAAAATTTCCCTGATATCATGAAAGATGAGAAGATATCTGTCCAAGATGCTCATCGAACCCCACATAAGGTAGATCCCAAAAGAAAGTCACCAAGACATATTATAATCAAACTTGCCAAAACCAAAGGTAAAGAGAGAATTTTAAGAGTGGCTAAGGATTAATGAAAAGTCATCTACAAAGGAGAGTCAATAAGACTAAGCTCCGACTACTCAGCAGAAACCATGCAGGTAAGAAGCCAATGGAATGACATATATAAAGCCTTGAAGGAAAAAAATCGCCAGCCAAGAATTATATATCCACAAAGGAAATGAACAGGCACTTCACCAAAGAAGACATTCAAGCGGCCAACAGACACATGAGGAAATGCTCGCAATCACTAGCCATTAGAGAAATGCAAATTAAAACCACAATGAGATACCATCTCACCCCGGAATTAC
>NW_004444200.1:2258518-2259676 GCF_000243295.1 Trichechus manatus latirostris
AAAACATTCTTTGATGGTTACGGGGGGGGGGGGGGGGATAAGCATATTCACTAACTAGATGGTAGACAAGAATTATCTTAGGTGAACAGAAGGACAACACACACTACAGGGGAAGTCAGTACAACTGGACTAAACCAAGAGCTAAGAAGTTTTCTGAATACAGCCAAACACTTCAAGGAACAGAGTAGCAGGGGCAGAGGTCTAGGGACCATGGTTTCAGGGGACACCTAGGTCAATTGGCATAACAAAGTTTATTAAGAAAATGTTCTGCATCCCACTTTGGTGAGTGGCATCTGCGGTCTTAAATGTTATTAAGCAGCCATCTAAGATGCATCAATTTGTCCCAACCCACCTGGAGCAAAGGAGAATGAAGAACACGAAAGACACAAGGAAGATATTAGCCCAAGAGATAGAAAGGTCCACATAAACCAGAGACTCCATCAGCCTGAGACCAGAAGAATTAGATGGTGCCCGACTACCACCAATGACCACCCTGACAGGGAACACAACATAGAGTTCCTGATGGAGCAGGAGAAAAGTGAGGAGCAGAACTCAAACTCTAGTTAAAAGAGTAGACTTAATTGCTTGACTGAGACCGGAGGGACTCCAGAAGACATGACCCTTGGACTCTCTGTTAGCCCAAAACTAAAATCATTCCTAAAGCCAATTCTTCTGACAGATACTGGACTGGACTATAAGACATAAAATGATACTCATAAAGAGTGTGCTTCTTAGCTCAAGTAGGTACATGAGACTAAATGGGCAGCTCCTGTCCATAGGTGAGATAAGAAGGCAGAAAGGGACAGGAGCTGGTTGAATGGACACGAGAAATCCGGGGTGGAAAGGAGAAGTGTGCTGTCACAGTATAGGGAGAGCAACTAGGTCACATAACAATGTGTGTATAAATTTTTGCATGAGAAACTAACTTGAATTGTAAACTTTCACTTAAAACACAATTCAAAAAAAATTATGAAAGAGCAGGAAGAGGACTCTGAATGACAGAGACTGGGGGAGACAACTTTTGATTTACCTCCTACTGATCCTCTGGTAAGAGTTATGGTAGGAGGACGAGAAAGAACAATAATGAATCAGTGAACCATCGCATAACATGGATGAAACTGGAGGACATTATGCTGAGTGAAATAAGTCAATCACAAA
>NW_004444200.1:2260788-2314879 GCF_000243295.1 Trichechus manatus latirostris
TAAAATGTTGTGGGGTTGTTAACCAATGTCATAAAACAGCATGTGTGTTACTGTTACATGAGAAACTATCTGGTCTGTAAGCCTTCACCTGAAGTACAATAAAATATTAAAAAAAAAAAAGAGTTATGGTAGGAGGACAGCCAGTAGACTTTTTGGTTCATACCAGAGCAGCCTAAAGGGACTACCTCAACCAACGGCACTCAAGTTGTCAGAGTGACTGGAAAAGAGGCGATGTGATCCTTTTTGCAGCCAATGGACTGTGAAATAGGAGAAACTAAGCTATCCCACCAGTGTCTATACATGCCCAAATGCCTGGTCACCCTTTTTGGGGACAGGATTTCCTAAGTAAAGTACATGCTGAAATCTCTTTTGATGAAAAAGTCTTGTCTCTGACAGTACCACCAGCAAATGCCTGGAAAGTGCAAGCAGCTCTCTTAGCCTTCACCCAAGCAGTGCCAACCCCGGCATCTGTCTCACCTATGGTTCAAAGAGTGGTTGATGCTGTAGCCCCATGGGTTTGAGCAAATGGCCAGCCAGGAGGAGCTCAGACTGTCCTCCCTGTGACTGTGGAGCTGTTACCCAACGTCATACCTCCCGAGATTAAATGATGTCTGCCGAGAGTTGAGGCCCATCTGGGAAGGCAGGGACTGAAAACTCCATACCTGGAGTGGGGACTGTTGCGAGGGTGTCAATCCCCATCAACAGACCTGTTCTTCAGGTGAAAAAGGCATTGATTGGTGAGTACCATTTTGTTCAAGATTTGTCAGCTGTTAAAAAATTTGTGAAGACCCTACACTCGGTAGTCCCAAACCCATACACCCTACTATCAGCTCTTCCACCTTCCTGTACTCATTTTATTGTTTTGGATTTAAAAGACTCTCTCTTTTATATTCTGCTGGCCGCTGAGAGCCAGCTGATCTTTGCTTTCAAATTGGAAGGGGACAAAAGAAAGAAACAGCTCTGTTGAACTGAGCTACCCCAAGGATTTAAGAACTCCCTCGCTATTTTTGGAATAGTGCTACCCCAAGATCTACAGCAGTTACCTACCCTAAACCGAAGAGTGGTCCTTCAATATGTGGACAACCTCCTGATAGGAAGCGAGTCTGAAGAAGACTCTTTTACAAATACTGTGACTGTCTTAAATTTTTTGGCTAAAGCTAGTTACAGAGTGTCCCGAGGAAAGTTACAAGCTAACCTCACAGAGGTAAAATACCTAGGTTTCTTCATCTCTCAAGGGCAAAGGTGCTTACTACCTGAAAAGATAGAAACCATCTGCTGCCTAGCCCCTCCTAAGACACATAAACAACTCAAAGGATTCTTAAGAATGGCAGGTTTCTGTCACATCCGGATCCCTAATTTTGGGGTCTTGGCATAACCTCTCTATCAGGCTTCTCAGGGGGCAGAGAGAGATCCTTTCGAATGAACCTCTGAGTGCAATGAGTCTTAGTGATTTAAAGTTCCAATTAATGAAAGCCCCAGCCCTAGGGCTGCCAGATTATAAAAAACCCTTTGAATTATATATAGATGAAAGAAGAGGAGTAGCCGTTGGTATATTAACACAGTTGTTGGGACCATGGAGAAGCCCTGTTGCCTATTTCTCTAAAAATCTGGACACTGTCTCAAAAGGCTGGCTGGCCTGCCTCCAAGTGGTTGCCGCAGCTAGCATTATCATAAAAGACGCTAACAAATTTACATTGGGTCATGATACTATCGCATTTGTCCCTCAAGTGTTAACAGTAGTATTGGAACAAAAAGGATATTATCCAAAGATTTATGGGCCCAAGATTTCCAGCTCTCAAAGAATAGGACCCTTTCCAGGTGAAATATGGCAAATTGACTTTTGTGAAGTGTTCGAAATTAAACATCAAATGAAATATTTAAGCTTTTCCCTGCCGGACCGAAATGGCTGGAGAGGTAACCAAGGCCCTTCTGAAAAAAAATCATCTCCCACTTCGGACTTCCAAGAGGTCTCGATGGTGACAGTGGCACCCATTTTGTATCCGCAGTGGTACTACAGGTTTTGGCTGCTTTAGGAATAAAGTGGAAACTTCACACAGCATGGAGATCTCAATCTAGTGGAAAGATTGAAAGAATGAATCAGACCATAAAACGTGATCTTAGTAAACTGCACCAAGAGACCAGCCTGCCCTGGACAGATGTTCTGCCACTGGCCCTCCTCCGAGTCCATATTGCACCCCGGGGAAAACTTAAAATCAGTCCTTTTGAAATACTTTATGGGAGACCATATTGTCTCAGCCAACTCTCCCTGCAGTCCTCCACCAGCTCCCTAATGTAATGATGTATAAATATTTGCTTTCTCTAACCAAAATTCTTACCCAGTTGCATCAGGCAGCGTGGATCTGGCAGAAGTTCCCTCTTAAGATAGCTGCGCACTCTTTCCAGCCTGGCGACCAAGTGCTCTTTTGAAAGTGGAAAGACTTCACGTTACAGCCTAAGTAGACTGGACCCTTTACCATACTACTCAGCACTCACACAACTGTGAAGCTTCCAGGAGTGAAACCATAGATCCATCATTCCCACGTCAAGCCCTGCCTAGCCAACAGTGCCAAGAAGGAGTGGAAAGCCCAACCCATTGACGGCCTGAAGTTAAGACTTTCTAGGGTTAAAAAGTAAAAATGTTTTTAATGCTAGCTTGAATAGGATTACTATTAGGTACCAGAGAGACTTCTGCCTGGGGAATCCTTGTCCTTGAGATAAACGCTCCCCCCTCCACCCCGTGTTAAAAGATGAAAAATTTTGGATCTATATTGCTAGAGAAGTATTAAACATTACTGATTTATGTCTGGACAGGGGGTTGCATGCCAACTCCACCCTCAAGTCCTGTCTCGTCAGGGTTTGTACTCCCCTAGAGGCATTGAGAAATTTCACCATTTTTAAACACACAAAGAAAGACTTACAATATTCTGATATTTATAGTTGGGGGCCTGTTACAAGATTTATGAAAGATTTGACTTTTCTTGGCTGACCTCTTGGCTGCCAGATCTTAAGTGGCTAAAAAGTTTATTCATTAGTGGAATTAGATTGGTTGCTATAGTCCTGTTAATCTGTCACTGTCTCCAATTTATGCCTACATGTGGGATGGCATTCTCTTTCCCAAGTCAGACTGTCCAATAGATGGCTCAAACCCATCACAGGCAAAAGGCCCAATCCTTTCTCTTGAAATTTTCTGATCTAAGGGACTAGGTTGAAACTTGGGATAGGTGTATATGGCCACCCAAGCTTCAAAAGGGGGGAATATGTGACCCTAATACTCCCCAGCATGTTTTCTCCTTTTCAAAATGGGAACGGAGAGCTTGATATAACTAACGCCATGATGAACCTGTAAGGCTTTTTTTTTTTTGCCTGCCTTCTCCTTTCCACATACATTTGTTAATGACTTTGTTTTGCTCTGTCCGGCCACCAGTGACTTATGATCCCCCACAGGAAGATCAGAGCCCAGATGTCTGACATGTATATCTTTAGCCTGTCAAGTAGATGTCTGGCATGTATCTCTTTACACTGATAAAGAGTCTCTTCTAATTACCTTGTAATGAATAATTCTGCAGGCTACAAAGACATTTCTAGCCTTTGTAAAAATCATATATAAGCTCTAATGTAAAATTGCCTTTTGGAACTCCATAAAGACAGCCTGCATTGCTGCCAGATTCGCGATTGGTGTCACCTCCTAATAAACTTTCTCTCTTTCTGACTTGGAGTACATTTCATTGGCTCCACTGCTCCAGGGCACGGACTCTAATTGGGCAACAGCCAGAAGGGATCTTACAGAGCATCTAGTACAAGATCCTAAACCTTGGCTGCAAGTGAGAATCACCTGGGGAAACATCTCAACCTCAGGTCACACCAGACCAATTACATTCAAATCTCTCCATGGTCTTGGTATCAGTACATGCAGCCAAGTTTGAGAACCAGGGCTCTAGTCTAGTGATTCTCAAATTCACTGGTTCCTAAGAATCACCTGGGGGCTTTATAAAAATAAAACTCCAGGACTTATTCAGATTCATTTTGGTGTGAGATCTGTTGGGGAAATTATAATTAAAAACGCAATGTATTCCCTACTCAGAAAATCCCTCCAGAAGGTAAAAGAGAAGGAAAACAATTTTATTATTGAATAAGCATTAAACCAGAATGTGATGCATCACAGGCAATCTACTGAAGAGATCACAAAGACAGAAAGGAATCTGACCCTTTTTGTAGCCAAGTAGATGCAAACTCAGTTCATATATAGTCTAAGTTAAAGGATAATTAAAACCAGTCACCATTGAGTTGATTCCAACTCATGGCATCCCCATGTGTGTCAGAGTAGAACTATGCTCCATAGGTTTTCAATGGCTGATTTTTCAAAAAGAGATCACCAGGCCTTTTTCCCAAGGAGCCTCTGAGGAGGCTTGGACTTTCAGTTAATTGCTGTTTGCACCACCCAGGGACTCAAAATGATAATTAGCCCTCCAATAGAAAGATTTAAGAGCATCATTTCTTATACATAATGCATCCTAAATTTATCTAGAAATTGTGGTAGCCACCTATGTTCCTTAATTGCATTTATCTGAAAAGAAAAATAAACTTTTCATATCACAAATGCAGGAGATAGTTTTGTAACTTGGAGCAGGGCGACCTTAGAAGTTAGATTGCTACCCTCCCACAGACACTGGGAAATGAAGTAGCTCTTTCCTGAGGATTGCATTTCAAAGAGATGGTACCCAGGTCCTTGAGGAAATACTTCTGTGTTGTAAAACTGACACCAGTTGCCGAGTAGACTCTGACTGTGTGTCAGAGGAGACTCCATGTGTATCAGAGTAGAGCTGTACTCCACAGGGTTTTCAATGGCTGTGACCTTTAGGAAGTAGATCACCAGGGCTTTATTCCAAAGCACCTCTGGGTGGACTCCAGCTGCCAAGCTTTTGGTTAGTAGCTAAGCTCTTAACCATTTGCGCATCCCAGGACTCCAATAAAACTGGCCAAAAACTTGTTTAGCCATTTAAAAGGTTTTATATATTTCAAAAAAGGCAGAGAAAGAATTTGCATTCACAAACTTTTAAAGTAAAAGTTCTAAGAAAAGAATAAATAGTCTCTTTCCCTCATGGGAAATTAATTTTTTTAACAACCTTACATATCCAAGAATCTGCATTTTTAAAACTCCCCCAGGAGATTTTACTAATCAGTCAGGTTTGGAATCCATTGATCTAGTCCAGTTCCTACATTGTCCAAGGCCACAGGAAGATTAACTGTATTCCTAAGCAAATGAAGTTAGCAAACGAGAAAGCCAAATAAACACAGTTAGCAAACAAGAAAGCCAGGACTAGAACCCAGGTCTACAGATTCTCAATTCAGCATTAAATAATGAACAAATTTTTAAATCTCTCTCTCAGGCTGAAAAGAAATATCTTTTAATGGTCACAAAAATCAAAACCATGGTTTTTTCCCCCCTATTTCATCAGAAATAGATGAAACATATCTAGAAATAAATTTCAGCTGCAAAATGAGTGTTTTAAGTTATTTAATAGGAAAACTCCTAATTGCAAGAATCAATCACTGAAATCAAGCATGACCAAGGGAGACTGTGGGATCTCCTTTTAAAATGATACTTTTAAAACATATCATTCACTTTCTCCAAGAGAACTGAGATGTGAGGTGCCTACTCCATGCCAGTTACTGTAGCAGTGCCTGTGGGAGACATAAAAGAAATAGAAGACCTGGCCCTGGGCCTCAGTGAACATAGATCCTAGCTGAGGAGACAAGCGCATGTAAAAGAGGCAATCAAGAACTGCATGATAAGACTACAGATTCTTTAGCCCTTTGGAGAAAGGAGAGTGTGAGATGAGCTGCCTTATTCAGAGAATGCTTCATGGAAGAAGCAAGTCTTGAAAGAGGCACGTAAGGTTGAAGATTATGTCTCCAAACCACACCCCGCTCCCCAGGAGTAGGGAACATTCACTATTTGTGTTTTGTTATAGACTTTATGGCTTTTGTTTCTTACTGCTGATTATAGGTGGAATTTTTGGTTGTTGTTTCTCTTACTCTTCTTTTTTTTTTTTTTCTGGTTTGTTTGGGGTTGGTCTTTACTCAAGTTGTCCTTTTGCTCAGTCAGAAATGAAGTATTTGGCACATGGCTATGTAGCTGTGACTTCTGTAAACTCTTGTTGACTGAGCAGTTTCAGGTGGCGTTGATGATGTTGATCTCATATTGCATTCTGAGCCTGGTGTGTCATTTTAGCATGTGCTCCCTCTGCTGGTTATCTCTAAAAATTGAGAGGACATTGAATTCCCATCACACTCTTCTCAGGTCTGAGATTGTGAGCCCTGCACAGTGGCAGGAATTTTCTGGCTGAAAATATATTTGATTTAAAAAAAGAAACAAATCTTACTCCCATACTCATTCAAATCGACCATCTTAGGCAAACCTGGTTCATGTGGGCTCCAGATTTGTTTTAATTTTGATGTTTGGCCTAGAAACAAGCAGACATGTGATGCTGAGGCTGGCTCCCTAGATGTGCTTGATGAGAGCAGTAAGGACTGGCCCCCAAGGCACCTAGAGGGAGTAGGCTTGCCTGAGCAAGCAAATAAAAATACTGGACATCCAGTTAAATTTGCATTTTAGGTGAAAAATGTATAACTTTTTTGTATAAGTATGTCCCATGCAATATTTGAGACATGCTACAAAATTAATCATTCTTTATCTCGAATGTAACTCTGAGTACCCTGTATTTTAGCTGACAACCCTAAGAGGGAAGAAAAAACCATAATGTGAAAAAAGGTCAGTCCAAAGTCTAAGAAGACTCTTGGATGAAAACTGATAAAACGTAGTGGTGCCTGGAAGCTCGTAACAATTGAGCCATTAGACTTAAGAAGACACCAGCCCCACCAAGACTGTGAAATAAGCCTCCATGCTGAGTGCACACTATGAAAGCTCAAGACAGGGAAGAACCTTGGAAGCTCTTTAATTCAGTCTCTGTCATGTTGGCAGGGCAGATTTAAATGCCACCGTACTGTCTTTTTGTACAAACTCTCTTTTAAGAAGGCACTTTAAAGGGCCTTAGTAAAATACTTTAGGGGATATTGGTGAAATTCTTCCTTCTGTGTGGGAGACGAGGGTTCGATTTCCAGACAATGCACCTCAAGCACAGCCACCACCTGTCTGTAAGTGGAGGTTTGCATGTCGTTATGATGCTGAACAGGTTTCAGCAGAGCTTCCAAAAATAGGACAGGCTAGGAAAAAGGGCCTGGTGATCTACTTCTGAAAATCAACCAATGAAAGCCTTGTGGGTCTAATCTGCAACCTATCATAGGGATGGAACAGGACCAGGCAGCATTTCATTCTGTTGTGCAAGAGGTCACCATGAGTCAGGGGCTGACTCAATGGCAGCTAACAAATAACAACAAATAAAATACTTCAGTATCGTATAATCTTAAATGTTTTCAAGTTTAAATTCCAGTAGTAAGGAATCCCTCTACGCAATTTTAATTTATTCTCCTCATATACCTGAGACAGTTAGGTCCTGCTCTCAGTAAATTAACTAAATGTGGCTTGTCTGTCTTTCTTCATTCTGCCTGTTTCCCAGCCTGTAATCATGCTGGTTTCCTGTTAATTAAAATATACCATATTTCAGCAGCCTGTGGCTTTATTTCCTAAGGGACTCTTTGACAGCCACAGTAAGATCTCCCATAAATGTCCCACTGCTTCCTCCTGCACAGACCCTGCTGAAGGTGCCATGTGGTTCATCTGGGCCTTTAATTTTTCCAGCCTCCCCAGGCACCTAGACACACTTTACGGAACAGGTCTGATGTGCTGCCTTACCTGTTTGAATATCAGGTAAAACTTCAGAGCCTCAATTACTCACCCCCTTCTTGGTTGGACTTTCCAGTAGAATTTGCAGTCAAACAACTGCCAGTTCCTCACCTACATTTTTTTTGTTTTGTTTTGTTTTGTGTCTGTGTGTGTGTGAGGTGAAAATATACTTAACAAAACATATGCCATCTCAACAGTTTCTACTGGTACAATTCAGTGACATTGATTACATTCTTCAAGTTGTACAACCATTCTCTCTACCCTTTTCCAAATCATTCTACTACCATTAACGTAAACTCAATGCCCTTAAGCAAAAACTTCTCTTCCGCCCTCACTCCCACCCTTGGTAACCACTAATAATCTTAATAATCTGTGGTTTTTATATATTTGCTTATTTCATATAAGTGAGACATACAATATTTGTCCTTTTGCAACTGACTTATTTTGCTCAGCATGATGTTTTCAAGGTTCATCCATGTTGTGGCATGTAACAGGACTTCATTTCTCTTTATGGCTGAGTAATATTCCATTGTATGTAGATACCACATTTTGTTTATCCATTCATCTGTTGATGGACATTTAGGTTGTTTCCACATTTTGGTACTGTGAAAAGTACAGCAATAAACATTGGTGTACAGGTTTCTGTTTGTGTTCTTGCCTTCACTGCTTCTGGGTATATACCTGGGATTGGGATGTCTAGACCCCAGAATGGTTCTGTTCAACTTTTTGAGGGACCACCAAACTGTTTCCCACAGTGAATGTACACATTTTACTTTCCCACCAGCAATGGATGATGGTTCCAGTTCCTCCAGAAACTTGCCAACACCTACTGTTTTCCTTTTTTTTTTTTTTCTCTCTTCTATCATTGCCATTCTAATAGGGATGAAGTGGTATCTCATTGTACCTGGTTGTTTCTTGATAATACAATTTATCATTTCCTTTTCTTCTTCTTTCCTCAAATATGTGTACAAAATGCCTAAAGTTTCTTCCTTGTTTTTAACTACTGACTAGATTGTGGCATATTCTGCTCTTATGCACCTTTCTGGACCAGCATGAACTAACCATAGTTTGAAGTGGCCCAGGAATGCAGGCTGTTCCCTCTCTTGTTTTCCCATCTGCTTATAGAGTGAATTTTTATTCTTTGGAAGTGGTGATCCCAGGATAGATATGTTCTTAGAGTTAGACCAACTTACCTCACACTGACTTAAGATGTTGGGTTATCACAGCCAATTATGTAAAGTACATCAGAGAGAAAGAGATGACCAAGATAATAAAGTGCTCATCACTTGTGCATGGTTTATATGGAACACATGGATCAGGTTGTTCTTCTGATGTACCCAAAGCCTAAGTAGGCATCTCAAAAGGGACAGATCAAGGATGAAAATTTGGGATGATTAACTAAACAGTTCTGTTAACATCACTGAAAAAAAAAAAGTGTTGAAATCTCAAACTCTACTTTTTCAGTTAACTTACATTGTCATTTGGGAGTTCCAGCACACCATAGTTATTATTAGATTGAAGCTAATATTTGTGGATGAGGCAGCCCATGTCTCTTACTATATTATTTCATTCCATAGCTTTCCTCTCCCCCACACAGCTCTTAGAATAGCTCAGTTCTGCCTGGAAACACTAAAGAAATAAACATTTATGGGGGGACGTGGAGAAGAAAAGTTAGAATAAACTTTTCTGACTTAGATTGGGTGGCTAATATTTGCCCTTTCCCTGATCTCATTTCAAAGACTCTTGACAGAAGAAAGAATTTATTTCTGAAGTAACAGTTGCTTAGAGAGGATGTTCTGGGGCAGTCAGACTGCTGGGGTACAGGTAGCAGAAGCAGCCAGCTGCCCTGCTGGGCACACATGTGCTCACAGGCAGGGCCTGAGGCAAAGAGAACTGGGCTCATGATGGAACTCGGCAAACCCCCAGCTTCAGAGTCAGGAGGGAGCTCATGTTTTACTATAGAACCTCTCAACTCCAAAATGTTGTTTCCATCATGCTACTCTCATTCTCAATGGCTCTCCAAGGCATAAAGACTAAAAATTCCAAGCTCTAGTATTGAAGGTCCCCCACAGTCCCATCCTCACAGCCTTATCTCCTGCTATTCCCTGATAAGTCCATCTGTCTCAGCTCCCAGGTCCACTTGATTTCCATATTCATTCCCACTCCCACCTTTGCATCTTTGCATGAGCCATTCCCCTCCTCTCTTCTTCTCTCCCTCTCTCTGCCCAAGGCCAGAGCATGCACCTCCGTTCCCCTCAGCTCTTTGAGACTAAAGGTTACCTTTCCTTGGTAATCACTTCAACTTGACCCCCTTCAAGAAGCTCCCCATCATTCCATTTCATAGAGCTCATTCCTTCCTCTGCTCTTCTAGAACCTCATGTCAAACCACTGACTCGGCACTGGATCATTTACTGGCTTGTGACTTGTCTTATGTTAATATTCTAATTTGCGGGTGATGTGTCTTACCACCCCAACAGGTCTTTCAGAGGAAAGACCTGTGTGACTCAAATATAACAAGCCTCTAATAACTATTTAAAGAATAAATAAATATTGGAATGTCTGCTTCTTGTTCCCTAACTCTGGAGAGTGTGGTAGCTGGTGACCAGAGGGCATCACCTCACTCATGAAAAGAGCAAATTCTTGCAAAGTTAACCCAGCATATTTTTGTGTAAAGGGATTAAAAAAAAAATTGAAGTAACTGATAGGATCTGAAATGGTCAGTTTGAGGACTGGATGTAATTCCTTGTTGGCTGGTTCCATTTTCACCCTAGCGGCAACCATTTTTGTGCTGTTTCTAAGAGATGAATATCCCCCCCACCCCCACCCCGGCACATACCTTTGTAATTACCACAGTTTAACTAATCTAAGAAAGATATGTATAACCTTTTAAGCCAATCACCTTATGAGCTTGCATTACAGGAAGTCCTGCCTTATGAGCTCCTGCTTCAGGGAGTCCCTCCTTAAAACGATCTTCTACCAATTGAGTAATGTCTTTCGATAATCTGAGCCTGTAATTACAAATCAAGTATTGTCTTTTGATGATCTAAGTTTGTAAATACCAATCAAGTAAGAAGTTTCATATCCATTGTTCCCCTCTTATAAAACTTCACTGTTGAGTTCCCATTTTGGATTACTGGATTCCACTGCATGTATTTCAGTCTATCCTCGCTCAAGCTGATTCTTTTTTTTTTTTTAATAAATCTCTCAATTTTACATTAATCAGAGTACATATGGTTGTTCTACAACACTTAATGGCATAGTCGGCAGCATTCGGAAGGAATATTATCTTCTGCATTCCTAAGAAGTCACAGAACCAGCTTGCCTTGGTACCAGCAAGGGCCCCTTGTGCCCAGAACCATCTCTTCTAATTCTCCAGATTTGCTAGAGGTAAGCCTCTCAGATTGAAGCCTCTTCTTATTGTGAAGTTGGTTCTTTGAGAGATTTATTGGGTATCTTTTCTCTATACTTCCATTTTCTGCTCATTTCCTGAATGTGTCACTGGGTTCATTATGAAATAAAGTTTGATGGGACTGCCCTTTTTACTGAACTCCCTTTTCTTTCTGGTGCACAGTAAGGTTTTTGAGCACATTTAGGTCTTTAATACTTGCAAGTTTCTCTGTGAGATAGGGAATGCCATGTCCAAGACTGAAGCAGGATCCCTAAGAGAACTGCCAATTATACGACTAAGCATTATGGCCTTGGTTCAGTCTTGTACTTTAAGCTGATGGCATACACTTAAAGAGAAAAATCTAAAGGACCAATGGCTATTGTGAGGGTCATTCGGGTTAACTAAGTTGAACTTTCTGTACAGCAAATTAGAGTCTAAAAGCTTATAAATAAAACTAAAGCAATGGGAAGCATTTTGTAATTGGTACTTAGAGGCTTCCAAAAGAAATCATAAGGATAAATTTGCCTCCTTTGCAGGAGACCATTTCAAAACAAGCTAAACAAATTAAAGAAATACAGTGTCAGAGCTCTGTAACCTCAATGACTGTCCACCTGACAGCAGCCTGTGTACCCCCCCTTTCCCAAAAGGACTCCCTTTCTCAGAATAGCTCCCTTTCCCAAAATGGCTCCCTTTCTCAAAATGACTCCCTTTCTCAAAATGTCTCCTGTCATGGATTGAATTGTGTGCCCCAAAAATGTATGTATCAATTTGGCTTGGCTATGATTCCCAGTATTGTGTGGTTGTCCTGCATTTTGTGACTGACATAATTTTCTTACATGTTGTAAATCCTAATCTCTGCCTGTGGTCAATAAGGCAAGATTAGATTATGTTAAAGAGGATGAGGGTGGGATGTAACACCCTTGCTCAGGTCACATCCCTGATCCAATGTAAAGGGAGTTTCCCTGGGGTGTGCTCTGCACCATCTTTTATCTTACAAGAGATAAAAGGAAAGGTAAGCGAGCAGAGAGATGGGAATCTCCTACCACCAAGAGACAAGATCCAGGTGAGTAGTGCGTCCTTTGGGCCTGGGGTCCCTGTGCTGAGAAGCTCCTCAGCTAGGGGAAGATTGATGCCCTTCCTCCAGAGTCAACATAGACAGAAAGCCTTCCCTTTGAGCTGATGTCCTGAATTTGGACTTGTAGCCTACCAGACTGTGAGAGAATAAATTTCTCTTTGTGAAAGCTATTCACTTGTGGTATTTCTGTTATAGCAGCACTAGATAACTAAGACAGCTCCCTTTTGCAAAATGGCTCCCTTTCCCAAAATGACTTCCTTTCCAAAAATTCTGAAGTCCTCAGTGTTTGTAGTCCAAACCCAGCCTCTGCTGCTCGGCTCCTTTCCTCTCCCTCTTCCCCTCCAGCAGTTAATCCCTTGTACCCCTCTTTACCTACTCACTCCACTGAAAACCCCGTATTGAACCTCCATATTATCTCAAGGAACCTCTAGAAGAAGTAAAACCCATTTGTGAAATGCCTTTTAAAATTAAATGTCCACAAGTTACTTTTGTCCTCTGGTAAAAAGCAGAACTTCACGCTATTTTTAAGTAATTTCCTAAACCTCACGAAGATCCTTACAAATTCACTCAAGAATTTAGAATCTTGGCTGATATATATGATCCTGGACCAACAGACTTATGTAATTTAATAAATTCACCAAAAGGGCCAGGTGATGCTCAAACATGGATGAAAAAGACCTGATAGAAAACTCCTACAGAATCCCTAACCATATGGCCTAATGTTCCCGGCATGGAAATAATAGCGCAGATGAGAGCTATTGTCAAAAACCTTATTGAAGCTATTCCAAAGGTTTTCCCCCTAAAAATAGATGGGACCAAAGTTCAGGGTTGAAAACAAAATGAGGATGAAAATGTTTGTGATTATAGGGATCGTTTGACTAAACTTTTGCAAGAACACTCCAGTTTAAATGTACAAGAGTCTGGATCCCATATTACTTTCAATTCTCTTTTTGTCAATGGCCTCCATTCAGAGCTCACTGAGTTAGTCAAATCCTACAGCCTAGATTGGGAAAATTAAAACATTTCACAGTTAGCCACACTATCCTATAATCTGTCTCAAACTCTTAAACATCAGGTTAGGGAAGCTGAACAGAGAACTAAAGTTAAACTTATGGCCCTGAAATTACAACAGTTCAGAACCAACCTCAAAATAATTTCCCCCACAGAAAACAGAAAACATAGAGAGGATCATTGAAGAATTACTGACAGAAAACTCCAATATCATGAAAGATGAAAAGCTGACCATCCAAGAAGCTCAACGAACCCCATATAGATAGACCCCAAAAGAAAATCACCAAGGCATATCATAATCACACTCCTAAAACCAAAGACAAAGAATCCTGAGACCAGGTCGAGAAAAACAAAAAGTTACATACAGATGAGAAACAATAAGACTAAGCTCGGATTATTCAGCAGAAACCATGCAGGCAAGAAGGCGATGGGATGACATATATAAAACTTGAAAGAAAAAAATTGTCAGTCAAGAATAATATATCCCGCAAAACTCTCATTCAAATATGATGGTGAAATTAGGTCATTTCTGGATAAACAGAAATTAAGGGACTATGTAAAAACCAAACAAAACTCACGAGACTTATTAAAGGAAGTCCTTCAATCTGAGAACAAACAATATCAGACCACAGGCTGAATATAGGACACAGGATTGTACTAGCCAGATACCAACCTAGGAAATGAACTCTTAAGGACTATGCAAAACCAAAAGAATTACAAAAGGGAACCAGAGAGGTTAACCTTTAAATGACAACAGCATCAGAACAATAAAAGAAGGAATAAACGGTGTAGATATAGAACCTTCTAATGAAGAGGCAGTCAAGCAATACCAAGTAATAATAGACTTGTTCAAATCTAAGAATATAAGGGTAAATTTCAAGATAACCAAAAAGAAAGTTAACAAACCTACTCAACAAAATAAAGAAGAAAAACATAAAGTCTCAGTAAAAACAAAACCTACAAAAACAAAGAAATGAAAAAAATCCACAAACAAAGGTAATTCAGCACAGGAGAGTAAGAGGAACAAAGAAAATGTCAGCACCACAAAAAAAGCACTACAAAATGCAATCCCACTCCTAGGAATATATCCTAGAGAAATAAGAGCCGTCACGCTAATAGACATATGCACAGCCAGATTCATTGAAGCACTGTTCACAATAGCAAAAACATGGAAACAACCTAGATGCCCATCAACAGATTAATGGATAAACAAACTATGGTACATACAATGGAGTATTATACAAAGATAAAGAACTATGATGAATCTGTGGCATCTCATAACATGGATGAAACTGGAGGACATTATGCTGAGTGAAATAAGTCAATCACAAAAGGACAAATATTGTATGAGACCTCTATTGTAAAACCCATGAAAAAGTTCACACAACAAAAGTAACAATCTTTGTTGGTTACGAGGGATGGGAGAAATGGGAGGGATGGGGGGAGCTAAATAGATAAGTGGTAACTTTGGTGAAAGGTAAGACAGTACACATTACTGGGAAGCCAGCACAACTTGTACAAGGAAAGGTGATGGAAGCTCCATAGACACTTCCAAACTCCCTCAGGAACTGAATTGCTGGGTGGAGGGCTGTGGGGACCATGGTCTCGGGGAACTTCTAGCTTAATTGGCATAACAGTTTATAAAGACAATGTTCTACATTCTACCTTGGTGAGTAGTATCTGTGGTCTTAATAGCCTGTGAGCAGCCATCTAAGATACTCCACTGGTCTCATCCCTTCGGGACCAAAGGAGAAAGAAGAGAACAGGATACATGGGAAAGATTAGTCTAAAGGACTAATGGACCACAGCTACCAAGGCCTCCAACAGACTGAGTCCAGTACAGCTAGAGGGTGCCCGGCTACCACCACTGACTGCTCTGATTGGGATCACAATAGAGGGTCCTGGACAGAGCTGGAAAAAGATGTAGAACAGGATTCTAACTCACAAAAAAGACCAGATTTACTGGCCTGACAGACTGGAGAAACCCTGAGAGTATGGCCCCAGACACCCTTTCAGCTCAGTGATGAAGCCCCTCCCGAAGTTCACCATTCAGCTGGGGATTGGACAGCCTTATAAAACAAAACAGGACTAATGAGGCACAGCAGTCCAGGGACAAGGACTAGAAGGCAGGACGGGACAGGAAAGCTGGTGATAGGGAACCCAAGGTTGAGAAGGGACAGTGTTAAGATGTCATGGGGTTGTTAACCATTGTCACAGGGCAATATGTGTACTAAGTCTTTAATGGGAAACTATTTGTTCTGCAAACCTTAATCTAAGGTACAAAAAAAAGAATTATCTACGTGAGATCAAATTAACAACAGCAACTCAAAAGGTTTGATGGGAAGCCTAGGAGACAGTGAGTTGAAGATAATTGTGATAGAACAATTTGGAAAAGGATAGTGAGAATAGCAGCACAGCTGGAAGAATGTAATCAATGTCACTGAACTGTACATGTAGAAACTTTTGAAATGGTGTAACTTTGGCTAAGTATATTTTCATCAAAGAAAAGGTCATCAAGGTTGAGAAGGGAGAGTGTCAACACGTCGTGGGGTTCTTAACCAATGTCATAAAATAATATGTGTACTGACTGTTTAATGAGAAACTATTTGTTCAGTAAACCTTCATCTAAAGTACAATAAAAAAATTTTTAAAAAATAATAATTTCCACACAGAGAACAGGTTCAAGCAGCATATGGCTAAGACGGGGTCCAGTAACTTGCACCTTGCTTGTTACTACTGTAAAAGCCTGGTCACTTTAAAAGAGAACTTTTAAAACTAAAAATAAACTGGGTAATCTAACACCAGATGTAGCCCAGAGGCAGATAGAATGAAAGTGCTCCAGGGACAAATCAGGGGCTTTTCCTATGGTAGCACTAAACTCTCAGGGAGAAACTACTATTCAAATAATGAAAAACCATGTAAATTTTAATTGATACAGGTATTACCTTATCTGCAATAAATCCCACAATTTACAAAAGCCCTTGCCTCAGAGTAATAAAACCTCGAGTCATGGAGGTTACTAATCCAGAAGAGATTCAACACATTCCCACCCTGTTTCCGTCTCTTGATGTCCTAGAGGGGACGCTCACCCATTTTTACTCAGCTTAGATACTTCAATAAATTTACTAGGAAGAGATCTGTTATCCAAACGGAATTGTCAAAGAGAATTCTCAGGAACAGGAGAAATGCTATTAGATTTATCTGAAATCAATCAACAGATAGACTCTACGATAGAAAATACTTCAAGTGAAGAAGGCTATTGCTATTTTAAAGCACTCAGTTTATCAACAAGGTCAATCCCTACCTTATCCAATTCTATGGAATGTCTTCCTTCTGTACCTGAAAGTTTATGGGCCACATCTTCTACCAATGTTGGTTGGGTCCTATCACCTAAACCAGTAAAAATTCAAATAGATATCTCTAAACCCTTACCTAAAATCTCTCAATACACTTTAAAACAAGAAACTAAGGGAGGACTTGTTCCTATAATTCAAGACTTTTTGGTTAAAGATTTAATAATCCCTTGCACTCGCCCTTGCAACACTCCAATTTCCCTGTTAAAAAACCCAACACTCAGGGCTGGAGATTTAGGCAAGACTTGGTGCTACTAATCATATAGTAATTCCAAGATACCCCATATCTCCTCGCCATCACCTGCTCTTCTCTAATGTCCCCCCCAAAGTGGCTTATTTTATAGTAGTTGATCTTTGCAGTGTTTTTTTTTTTTTTTTTTTTTAGCATTCCAGTCCATCTGGACAGTCAACATTTTTTTGCCTTCACGTGGGGGGACCAAAAATTACCTGAAATGTCATGCCCTAAGATTTTAATGAGTCTCCCAGCTATTTTTCTCAGATTTTACATGAAGATTTAGACTTTACAGTTCACTTATGGGTCTACATTATTACAATATATGGATGATTTACTGGTCTGCTCTAACATTCAACAGGCGTGTCTTACCGATAGTATCCTGTTGTTACAACATTTGGCCACAGTAGGTCACAAAGTCTCCAGAGAAAAATTACAGTTAGCCCAACCTTTTATTAAATACTTGTGACATATTATTTCAGCAAAAAGGGCCACTATAGACCACAGAAGAAAAGAGACCATCTTAGCTTATCCTGTCCCTACTACCAAGAACCAGTTAAGAGGATTTCTAGGGCTCTGCAGCTATTGCAGAACTCGGATACCTAATTTTTCCTTTGCTGACTCAACCTCTTTACCATTATCTTAGGAGTTCAGAGCTTTAACCCTTCCATTTCTCTGAGGATGGCCAAAAAGCCATCACTCAACTAAAAAATGCATTAATTAACCCTCCTGCTCTAGGGTTTCCTAATTATAATTTAGAGTTTTCACTTTTTGTCCACAAGATTTCTGGAAAAACTCTAGAAGTCCTCAATCAAAAAAATGGAGGACAACAGAGACCCACTGGTTATTATAGCATACAGCTGAACCCCATTGTAAGGGGCTACTCCCTTGCCTTAGAGCAGTTGCTGCAACTCCTAGAGTAGTGGAGACCACAGGAGATATTGTTTTAGGAAATTTTCTTGACATTTATGTCCTTCATGAGGTGTTCCCCGACACGTCCAGCATTTTTTCATACTGTGGGGGCTTGCTTGTTGCTGTGATGCTGGAAGCTATGCGACCAGTATTCAAATACCATCAGGGTCATCTATGGCAGACAGATTCCAGCTGAGCTTCCAGACTAAGATAGACTAGGAAGAAGGGCCCAGCGGTCTACTTCTGAAAATAATTAGCCAGTGAAAACCTTATGAATAGCAGTAGAACATTGTCTTATGTAGTGCTGGAAGATGAACCCCTCAGGTTGGAAGGCACTCAAAAGATGACTGGGCAAGAGCTGCCTCCTCAAAGTAGAGTTGACCTTAGTGATGTGGATGGAGTCAAGCTTTTGAGACCTTCATTTGCTGATGCAGCATGACTTAAAGTGAGAAGAAACAGCTGCAAACATCCATTAATAATCAGAATGTAGAATGTATTAAATATGAATCTGAGAAAATTGGAAATCATTAAAAATGAAAAGAAATGCGTAAAGATTGATATCCTGGGCATTAGTGAGCTGCAAAGGACTGGCACTGGCCATTTTGAATCAGACAATCATATGGTCTACTATGCCAGGAATGACAACTTGAAGAGGAATGGCACTGCATTCATCATCAAAAACAACATTTCAAGATCTATCCTGAAGTACAACACTGTCAGTGATGCGATAATATCCATACGCTTACAAGGAAGACCAGTTAGTATGATTATTATTCAAATTTATGCACCAAACACTGAGGCCAAAGATGAAGAAATTGAAGTTTTTACCAACTTCTGCAGTCTGAAATTGATCAAACATGCAATCAGGATGCATTGATAATTACTGGTGATTGGTAAGCGAAAGTTGGAAACAAAGAAGAGTTGGTAGCTGGAAAATATGTCCTTGGTGATAGAAATGATGGTGGAGATCACAGGATAGAATTTTGCAACACCAATGACTTCTTCATTGCAAATACCTTTTTTGCCAACATAAATGGCAGCTATACACGTGGACCTTGCCAGATGGAATACACAGGAATCAAATAGACTACATCTGTGGAAAGAGACAATGGGAAAGCTCAGTATCATCAGTAAGAAGAAGGCCAGGGGCCGACTGTGGAACAGACCATCAATTGCTTATATGCAAGTTGAAGTTGAAACTGAAGAAAATTAGAACAAGTCCACAAAAGCCAAAGTATGACCTTGAGTATATAACACTGGAATTTAGAGACCATCTCAAGAATAGATTTGATGCATTGAACACTAAAGACCAAAGACCATATGACTTGTGGGATGACATCAAGGGCATCATACATTAAGAAAGGAAGAGGTGATTTAAAAGACAGGAAAGAAAGAAAAGACCAAAATGTGTGTCAGAAGAGACTCTGAAACTTGTACTTGAATGTCATGTAGCTAAAGCAAAAGGAAGAAATGATGAAGTAAAAGAGCTGAACAGAAGATTTCAAAGGGCGGCTTGAGAAGATAAAGTAAAGTATTATAATGACTTGTGCAAAGAGCTGGAGATAGAAAACCAAAAAGGAAGAACACGCTCGGCATTTCTCAAATTTGAAAGAACTGAAGAAAAAATTCAAGCCTCGAGTTGCAATATTGAAGTATTCTATGGAGGAAATATTAAATGACGCAGGAAGCATCAAAAGAAGATGGAAGGAATACACAGAGTCATTATACCAAAACGTTCATCCATTTCAGGAGGTAGCATATGATCAGGTACCAATGGTACTGAAGGAAGAAGTCCAAGCTGCACTGAAGGCAGTGGCGAAAAACAAGAATCCAGGAATTGAAAGAATACCAATTGAGATGTTTCACCAAATGGATGCAGCGTGGGAAGTGCTCACTTGTCTATGCCAAATAATTTGGAAGACAGCTACCTGGCCAACTGACTGGAAGAGATCCATATTTATGCCTATTCCAAATGTGGAAATTATCAAACAATATCATTAATATGACACACCAGTAAAATTTTGCTGAAGATCATTCAAAAGCAGCTGCAGCAGTGTATTGACAGGGAACAACCAGAAATTCAAGCCAAATTCAGAAGAGGGCGTGGAACCAGGGATATCATAGTTGATGTCAGATGGATCCTGGCTGAAAACAGAGAATACCAGAAAGATGTTTACCTGTGTTTTATGGACTATGTACAGGCATTTGACTCTGTGGATGATAACAAATTATGGATACGATTGCAAAGAATGGGAACTCCAGAACACGTAATTGTGCTCATGAGGAACCTATACATAGATCAAGAGACAGTTGTTCGAACAGAACAAGGGGATACTGTGTGGTTTAAAATCAGGAAAGGTGTGCATCAGGTTTGTATCCTATCACCATACTTATTAATCTGTATGCTGAGTAAATAATCTGAGAAACTAGACTATATGAAGAAGAATGCAGCATCAAGATGGGAGGAAGACTCACTAAAAACCTGCAATATGCAGATGACACAACCTTGCTTGCGGAAAACGAAGAGAACTTGAAGCACTTACTGATGAAGATCAAAGACCACAGCCTTCACTATGGATTACACATCAATATAAAGAAAACAAAAATCCTCACAACTGGACCAACAAGCAACATCATGATAAAGGAGAAAAGATTAAAGTTGTCAAGGATTTCATTTTACTTGGATCCACAGTCAACACCCACGGAAGCAGCAGTAAAGAAACCAAAAGACACATTTCATTTGGGCAAATCTGCTGCAAAAGATCTCTTTAAAGTGTTTAAACCAAAGATGTCACCTTGAAGACTAAGGTGCGCCTGACCCAGGCTATGGTGTTTTCAATTGCCACATATGTATGCAAGAGCTGGACAATTAATGAAGAAGACCGAAGAAGAATTGACGCCTTTGAATCGTGGTGTTGGTGAAGAATACTGAATATACCATGGACCGCCAAAAGAAAGAACAAATTGTCTTGGAAGAAGTACAACCAGAATGCTCCTTAGAAGCAAGGATGGCGAGACTATGTCTCACATACTTTGGACATGTTATCAGGAGGGATCAGTCCCTGGAGAAGGACATCATGCTTGGTAAAGTAGAGGGTCAGTGAAAAAGAGGAAGACCCTCAGTGAGATGATAGATTGACACAGTGACTGTAACAATGGGCTCAAACATAACAATTGTGAGAATGGCACAGGACCAGGCAGTGCTTCATTCTGTAGTACATAGGGTCGCTATGAGTCCGAACCAACTTGATGGCACCTAACAAAAACAACATTATTTGTATGCTAATAGCACTTGTTTATTTCCTTTGTGCTGTGTTTCTGCACTATGAAGCCCTTCTTAAACTTTGTGCCCATACTGCTATTCATCACAGCTCCCATGAATTTTCGGCATGAGAATGCCTTTGTTAAACTCACTCAGGCAGTTGTGCAATCCACAAATCTGAATGAATGCTGGATCTGTTATCCATTACCCAAAACTGTACATGAGAACTCAGATCCATTAGATCCCATACTGAATTATAGCTTTGTTCACTCTGCTACCATCAATTTTAACATCACGTCTAGGCAAGTCATATGTGTGAGACTGTGGTGTCCTCCTGAGATACTGACTCAATCCCAAATCCCATATTTCAATCTGACTCAGATTAGAATTTAAGAGTGTTCCAAAATACCTTAGATCTCCTCTTCAGATTGTAAAAGTAGCCCTTAATTTCATATAATGCCCTTCCCAGATATTGGAATATGGCTTTTTCAGGAAATTTAACAGCATGTCTATCAGGAAAGCAGTCTTTTTGTGTCCAAATGTGAAATTGGCTAAGGTTAGGATGACTGTCTGTTTGCAACAACTCCTTAGCAGAGAATTGGCTTGAACAAATGAATCAAACCACCCCTCTCCCAGGTAAAGACATTGGGACTGGCATAGTAAGTGCCCCATATGGATATGTATTTTTATGTGGAGGATCAAGATACCCCACCTTTGCCAATTCAAGTCCAAATAATGAGTCCTATACCTGGGCTTTATCCTGTTTGATGGTTGGAATATGTTAGGCCATTGTACCTTAGGCCATATGCGAATCCCTTTAGACATTCATTCTTACAATGAGCGTTTACGTTGGACTGACCACCTGTAACTACTAGAAAGGAGAAGAGACAAACTGTCAAGGGATGAGCAAGGGAGAGATGGAGGGAACCCTTTAAAAGAGTTCCCTGGTTTAGGTTATAGTTTTTTAAGGATATTCTTCCCTTGGTACAGACTAGGAGATTTCAAACACACTGTCCGTAACTTCTCCAGAACCATGAAAGATGTGATCATTAAGGTTGTGCGTCAGCTTGGCTGGGCCAAGATTCTCAGTGGTTTGGCAGTTATGATGTAGTTTGGCAGTCATATGATGATGTGATCACTTCCATGATGAGATTTGATATAATGTTATCACCTCCATGATGAGATCTGCTTTGAGTAGCCAATCAGTTGAAAGGGAGTTTCCTTAAGGGTGTGGCCTGCATCAAATATAAGTGGCCTTTCTGGCAAGGCTCATGGGGTTTTGCTCACTGTGGATCCTGGAGCTGGCTCCTCTTCATCTGACCTCTGGTTCTAGGGACTTGAGCTGGCAGCTTACCTGCCGTCTTGCCTGCTGATATTGCTATTTGTTGGTCTTTGCAGCCTATGAACAAGAGCCCTGCTGTCTGACCTGCCAATCTTAGGTTCGCCAGCCCTGGTGGCTACATGAATCAGAAGAAGCCTCTAGCCTGACCTATGAACTTGGGACATTCCAGCCTCTACAACTGTGTGAGTCACTTCCTTGATATAAATCTCTCTCTATGTGTATTTATACGCTTTACTGTTTTTTTTTTCTCTAAAGAACCCAGGCCTAAGACAGAAGGAATAGCAGATGATGTTGCCAGTGCTATGACTGCTCAAGAGAAATCACTGAACTCACTTGCCAAAATAGTTTTCGATGATCAAATTGCCCTAGATTTTCTGTTAGCCCAGCAAGGAGGAGTCTGTGCTATAGTTAACACCTCTTGCTTTACCTGGATTAAGACCTCAGGAAAGGTGGAACAAGATATTAAACTAATTTGCCAGAAGGCTACTTGGCTCCATACACCTCCACCCTCAGACTCCCCTTTTCCAGATATTTTCAGCTGGCTACCGTCAGACATTGTATCATGGATTAAGTCTATATTGTCAACTGGATTAATAATAGTCATTGTCATTGTAATAATTGTAGACAGTGTTAAATGTTATATGAAACTTTTGACAAATGTCATTACCCAAAAGACCCATTTAATGCCTATGAAAAGATAAAGTGCATTAACAGTACTTATATGTCAGACAGACTCAAGCCCACTCCTTGAGTAAGCCATCAGAAGTTAGGTTATTCCTCTAATGTGGTCGGCCCTCCATTAACCCTCAAGTAATAAAACCACAGAAGCAAGAGGCTAAAGCTGTGGCATGGTGAAGATGACAAATAGTGCCTAGCTACCTTTTCATAATGTTCTGCTGCTATTCATAGTTTGATTTCATATTTCTTGAATCCATGGTTGGCACCTCTGGAAGCAGTAGTCAGGAGATCAAACAATGAGTTGCATTTGGACAAATATGCTGCAAAAGACCTTTCTGAAATGTTAGAATTCGGGGATGTCACGTTAAGGACTGGGGTGCACTTGACCCAGACTATAATATTTTTGGTCACCTCATATGCATGTGACAATTGGATGGTGAATAAGGAAGACCGAAGAAGAATTGATACCTTTGTATTAGGGTGTTGGCGAAGAATAGTGTATATGCCATGGACTGCCAGAAAGCGAATAAATCTGGCTTGAAAGAAGTTCCAGGCACGGGTTCATTCTGTTGTGTGTGGAATCACTAATAAGTTGGAGCCAACTTGATAGCACCTATACATAACAACTTTTTCATATGCATAGCACCAGAGGTCCTAAAGACTTGTTAAGTAATCATCCATCCAAAATAAACATATGCACAAAGCCCACACAGAAGAAAGAAAGCCTTCTTTCGGAATAGTGGCTAGTGAACTGATCAAAGAATTTCTCTGAAAATCCTTGATCAAAAGGAGGGAATGTGTAAAAGAATTTTCAAAAATTGAGGTACATGATAGGATCTGAAATGGCCATTTTGAGGATTGGGTACGATTCCTTGTTTGCTGGTTCCATTTTCACCCTAGTGGCAGCCATCTTTCATGCTGTTTCTAAGAGAGGAATGTCCAGTGATGATGACATAACTACACTGCGACTAGCCCCCCCTCCCGGCACAGACCCTTGTAATCACCACATTGTAACCAATCTAAGAAAGATACATATATCCTTTTAAGTTAATTGCCTTATGAGCTTGCATTACAGGAAGTCTTGCCTTATAAGTTCCCATCACAGGAAGTCCTGCTTATGAGTTCCTGCCACAGGAAGTCAAACCTTAAAACGATCTACTACCAATTGAGTGGAGTCCTGGTGGCATGGTGGTTAAGAACTTGCTTGCTAATCAAAAGGTCAGCAGTTCAAAATCCACCAGCAACTCCTTGGAAAACCTATGGGGCTCTTCTACTCTGTCCTATAGCATCACTATGAGTCAGAACTGACTCCATGGCCCTTAACAACAACAACCACCAATTGAGTAATGTCTTTTGATGATCTTATCCTGTAATTACAAATCAAGTAATATCTTTCAATGATCTAAGTTTGTAAATACCAATCAAGTAATGTGTTTCATATTCTTTGTTCCCCTCTTATAAAATATAACTGCTGAGTTGCCATTTGGATTTCTGGATTCTAACATATGGATTTTAGTCTATCCCCTGCTCAAGCTGATTGTATGGTTTTTGTTTGTTTGTTTGTTTTTAATAAATCTCTGTTTTACATTAATCACAGTACAGAAGTTTACTCTATGACAATTTTATGACCAATATCATTCATGTCATTCACTTCCATTATAAAGGAGATGATTCACATGGCGAAAATCTATTTTCGCTCTTAGGTTAAAAAATAAAGAACTTGAGAATGCCGTAAGATTTTTCAATCACCTTTTAAAAGGAAAATGGTAATTTTCCGAAAAAGCATTTTATTACACAAAATAAGTCAGAGAGAATAAACACTATAGTAACCTAAAGTATCCCAGCTAATAGCTACTTTTTAATGGAAATATGGCCACGTTCCCTGCAGGTTGCCCACAATGGCCTCCGTCTGATCTCCTGAATGCCTTTATCTGACTCTAAAAGCCTCCGCTGCTCTGCTCTCTCCTCATTGTATTAACAGCCCGAGGTAGGATCATCACAATGTGTGTTATTTTCTGAAAAGCAGGTTTCCTCTCTGCAGGATGTTAATATTAGGATTTCCTGAAAATGAGGAAATTAGGAAACAGTGTAGAATTATGCTTAGCTGAAGTTTTTTTGTTTTTTTGTTTTTTTTCCATTTTAACTCCAACTCCAGGAGGCCCTCAGTTAGTAAAGAAACTCAGGCCTAGTCATACAGTAGCAAGATGAGTGGACACAGTTGTGTGGGGAAGCTCCTGGATAGGGAACCGTTAAGTGTGAATAGGAGAGGAATCCAGAGAGGATAAGGAGGGGTGGGCAGTGCAGATACTTCTCAACCAGATGTGAAGCAGGAAGTGAATCTTCTTCCCCCTATCACCTTGATTCTCTTTGCTGTGCTTTGGATTGTCAGATTCACACCTCATGAACCAGCTGAGGAACATCCTTTTCCACTGGACTCTGGCTGTACATGGTGTGTCTTTAAGGCACCAACAGTAATCAGCAAACAAAAGGCTTTAACTCAGCCACTCTTTCTGTCTCTTTCCCCACCTTTCATGAAAGGTGCAAAGGAATAGAAAAATAATCTAAATAATTCTAAGTAATAAAAATCTTGCTACCTCCCCCAAAGAACTCTCTCCTTTAAATTTGTAAAGTACTTAGGCTCTATATCATTTAGTGCCAAATTATTTTCTTTCTTCGGTCATTTACTCTTGTTTATTAATTTTGCCTTGCCAACTTAAGTGTAACTTCCTAGAGGACAGAGAATGACATAATTTTTGTACCATTTCTCCTCACCACCCCTATGTCTAGTACAGTTTCAAATACATTAAGAGTGTTAATTGATTATAAATGATTTAGTAATAGTTACATACATCATGTCAACCTGCCCTGAATATGTAATATTTGTCAATTGGAACAATCATAGAAGAGACCCTTGGCATGGGTAGGCTTCCTTTGAAAGACAGGAAAATGCAGCCTCAAGCAGAAGCTGCTGTTTGAGGACATGGGCAGAGGAGGTATCCAAGTCATAGCATAGCTTTGCAGCCACCCAAGGAAGGTCATCAGAAGTGGGGAGGTTCAGGGCCCATTGCCCAGAACAATGTAGATGATAGCCCCTGTGGCCAAAAAGAGTTGAGCTGGTGTTTCTGAGGGGAAACCCATTTCATAGTTGTACCATGTGTGGATTACTCCAGGTGCCTGTATCACAGATACCTGGTGGCCAGAAGTGAGGAGGGTTCCCCCTGTCTTCTAGGCAGAGTGGAATGTGTGGACAGAGGAACAGGATGACTGAAGGCAGCAAAGGAATGACTCTGGGGTTAGGGAGAGTATGGGGGTGTGGTCCCATTTATCCTTTTCCAGATGTCAGCACTCTTAGGGGACTTGATGGCATCAGAGGCTTCCACATAGGCCACAGCAGAGGTGGAGTAGTAGGTGAGCCTGGTCCCTTGAAGAATCCCAGGAACTCTGCAGGACCAGAGAACCTGACAATGGAAACATGTTTATTCAGTTCAGTAGTTAACACTTTTCCGAACTCATCACCAAGAGGAATAAGTAGCAATCTTCTTCAAGTGGCTGGGGGGTATAACTTAATAATTTTCATATCTATAAGGTCAACTTTCCCTTAGTTCACTCCTCTCCCTACCTCCCACTCTCCTATCCCCCAATCAAATCCACATGAACCTGAGTTTTATGTTCTTGAGTTCAGGGACATCTCCCTGGGCATCTTTCTCCTCTATTCCATATCTGTCCAAAGAGTTGGAGCAGGAGTTCGAACCATTGATGGGCGCAGCAGTCACCTGTGCCTGTAAAACCCCTTATCTTGCATTCCCAGCAAGCAGCGGAACATCAATTTCATATAAATTCTATATCTCCTTACCTTTATCTGCTAGTCTTCCTTTGAAGAGCATTCTCCAGGGGAGAAGGGGTGGGGAAGATACAAAACAGACCTCCCTAGAAATCCATTGCTGCTTCAGTTTGAACTAGAGTTTAACATCCTCTCCAACTCTAAAGATTCTGTGATGTGCATATGTAAAAGAGATGTCCCCTGGAGTCTTCCTGTCCCTTGAGGTTTAGTTTAGTTAAGAAATGGCTCATTAGTGGTGTCCTTGCTCCACAAGTGGGAGAAATTCTGCCCTTTCCAAACGAAAGGAAGAAAGGGAGGGAGGAAGGGATTGTGAAGTGAGGAAGGGTTCATCACACACAGCAAACACATTCAGCCTTGCCCACCAGGCAGCTTTGTCTCTGGCCTCTTGAGCTTAGAGGTTCCACCCTCACAGCCCCTCAGGGTGCTCCATATCTCTCCCATCTCTCCTTCTCTCCTCCCTCCAAAACTGTTTCAGCACTCTACATTCTTATCTAGATTCTGCAAAGTAATTCAGACAGGCCCACATTTGCCTAAAGAAATCCATTCTCTGATAATGAAGAGGCCTTTTGTTACCAGGCCACTTTCTCTTAAAAAAAATTTTTGTTTATAGTATTTTGTTTTGTTTTAAGTGAAAGTTTACACAACTTTAACAATTTTTATACAAATTGTTTCATGCCATTGGTTACAATTTTTACAATGTGTCAGCATTCTTACTATATCCATTCTGTTTGTTCTGTTTCCATTGATGTACCTTCCCATCCTTGCCTTATCATCTTTGCTTTTGGGTAAATGCTGACCTTTTGGTGTCATATAGTTAATTGTTTAAGGGAGCACATTACTCACTGATTATATTGTTTATTTTATAAGCTAATCTATTATTTGGCTGAAAGGTGTCCTGCAGAAATAGCTTCAAATGCAAGTTCAAAGGTTTTTTAGGGCGATTGTTTCGGGGTTCCTCTAGTCTCTATCAGTTCAGTTGGTCTGGCAGGACACTTTCTTAGAGAGCAGTTGCTCCTGGGAACAGCATTTTCCTCCACTGGATATATATGTTTATAAATTCATTTATTTGGTAAGCAATTTGAAGCAAGTGTCAACTTTCACGGGAGCCTGGGTCAGGGCTTGAGGCCTTGAAGAAGCCCTTACCTGGGCGCCCAGGGCCATGGCCTTGCCCGCCGGGCTCAGAGTCCCGGCCCCCGGGCGGGAGCGCCCGGTTCCTCAGGCCCGGGCTTCTTTGGTCCCGCCCTCCACGCGCCGCGTGGCCGCAGGTGCTCCAGCTGCCCAGGCCAGGGCCGCGGCTTGCGGGGCAGGAGCGGGGGGCGGGGCCCCGCGGGTTTAAAAGCTCGCGGGCCGGGCGATCCCCACCGGAGATGGCTCGAATGCCGGGTTTGCCAGGTTCGCTCTCGCTAAGTCCCCGCGGGGTCCGCGCCTCAGCTGACCTCGCTCGCCGCCCGGACCGCCCTAAGCGCCCCAGGCCCTGCGCGCCCCGCCGAACTCCGCGCCTTGGAGTCGTCCGGCCTCTCGCCACCTCGCCTAGATCAGCACCCCATCCTCGGCATCATGGGCAAGGTACGTGAGCCCCATGAGACGTTAGCGAGGTCTAGGAAAGGGGGTGGAAGCTCGGGAACAGCAAGGAAGAAATGCCGCGTCCCAGAGGACAGAAGGAAGGATAGATAGAAACTGCGAGCTGTCTGGTTTTTGAGCGTGCTCTGACCTCACCACTGTTTATCTCCCCGACGCTGGAGAGTGGCCCCTCCCAGCCGCAAAACGTCCATGGGTCGGACCGCAGTGCAGACTGGAATAAAGAATTCAATCCAAAAGTATGGGAAGGGGCCATAGGGTAGTCTAGGCAAGCTCGAAAAGCATCTGAGAGGAGCGGTTTCGAAGATGGCGATGGCGGTGGAGCGAGAGGCTGGGGGTTAAATGGATGGAATGCAGTCTGAGAAGAGTTGCGCCAGTAGGCTCGCCTAGTTTCCAGTTGGTGAGGTTCATGAGCTCACTGGGCATTCCCCTACCCATGAAAGGGGAACAGGGACGGATTGTCCAATAAGAAAGGTAAGCACGTGCTTACCAGTGTTTACCACATACGTTGTGCTGGGCATTCGCTTAATCTTGTAGCCTTGAATGCGCAGCACATGGTATGCCATTAGCACGGTAAGCACTGGTAAGCAAGTACTTATCTTGCTTATTGGGTAATCCGTCCTTGTGCCCTGATATATTGACAGCATTGTCATAGGACTGGCCTCTGCACTTAGCAAAATCAATTTTGCAGACTTCACATAAATAGTGAAGTACTTGGTTTGTAATTTCTTCACCGGTAAGGACTCCCTTACCTTGTTAGGTAATCCATCCCTAAAGGGGACACACATTTGGTGTGTCCTATGGGAACAAGGCACTAGGAAAACTTTGCGGCTCCTTGGAGGGATCTTGTCTAGAGTTGGGGGAGATAATTTCCCACCTGCTCCCCCCCACACCCCCGTTGAGGTTCACCCTAAGGAGAGGCCCTGCAGGCCTTCCCCACCCAACCTTCCCTCTAAATAGGAGGAGATGAAAGGGGAAAAGAAAGGCGTGGGGAATTGTTGCTTGGTAGTAGAAGAGAGAAACTGTCTACAGCCCCTTATCTTTCCAGCTCCGCTCTCCAGACCAAGGGAGTCAAAAGGGGGGAAGGGCACCATTCCCCGTCCCTGCATGTTCCTGACCCACAGAGAGCCCCTTACTGGAGGAGGCTCAGCACCTCTTCAGAAAATCCATTTGGGGCCAATATTGCACCCCTGTTTCTCTTTCAGAAAACACCAAGAATTTACTCTGTGGAGCTCAGTGGAACAAAAGACATCAAGAAAATAGACAAAGGAGATGGCAAGGAGAAGTACAGGGGCCTGAAGAACAAGCATTCGAACTGCAATAAGAATCACCAGATACAGGAGATTAAGGAAGAACTTGATCTGGTCAGTAGCCTTAAGTCAATTGGGTCCCACTGACTACTGCCCTCCTGAGAGCTTGTCCCTCTTATGAAAGAAAAATCCTGCTCAAGGGTTTGAAAATTCCATTGAGATTTGTTTCCTCTTTAGGAAAAAAAAAAAAATGTGTGGTAACATCTGCCCCAGAGTCAGGCCCTGTGCAGCATTCCTGTATTCTGCTTGGAGGCACTCCCAGGTAGAACTGAGAGGGGAAAGTCTCCAAGCTCTCTCTTTCCTGGCTGTTTAAGTGAGATATAAATAACCACTTGCCAGTTTTTAGCCAGTAAAGTAAAACTATTTGAACCAGAGCCTATTGAGGAGTGAGGAGGACAACCAAAGCCACTAGACCTTGATAGGTTTCTGGATATATAATACCCCATGAGAAAGAAGGTAGATAGCTAGACAGACATTTAAAAATACAAGCCCTGAAAGGGGTAACCTGTTTTTAAATCCTAGTTTGAGTTAAGCTTTAGTTTCCTCTTTTGTAAAATAGGAATTAAAACTGATGCCTGCCTCTAAATGAGATACAATAGGACACAGAGTGATGTTCAATAAATAGGAATTATTTCCTGTCCATCTCTAGCATTTAAGATTGAAAACATATCTACTCTTTCCTGGAATTGTTATTTACAACATGAATATATGCCCGTCTATTATATGCCTGTTTATTATACTGAAAACTTCCCTTTTTGAGCATTTTGTGGAGATAAATATAATAGAGTGAAAGAATTTCCATAGTATCGGCCAAAGTGTTCTCCTGCTTCCCTGCTAAGAAAGGAGCATCTTTCTTTCTCTCCTTTTCCCCAACCTTCTCATAAGAGTCCTTTAACTTGTGACAGAGTGCTTGGATACTTTTGCATTCGAGCCTCTCCCATGCTTACAACCTTGAAGAAGTGTTCCTCCCTTCTGAACAGGGTTTCTCTAACCAGAGAACTATCTGAGTTCCATTCCTTGAATAAGGAAAGGCATGCTTTTTGGTGCCAGAGACATCCAGTTGGGGCTGCATGGATAAGGAGTTGTCATAACATAGGATCCTGGTTGTTGCTCAAGCAAGTCACTGAATTAGATGCAGTTTGATTTTGCTCACTATCCTCAACTGATCTCAGAATTTAGGTCTGAATTAAGTATCCAAATAGCTAGTACCTAGAAGATAAGTATCTTAGGACTTACATGTGCTGGAGATCAATGGTGAGGTGCTTTACATTACTTTGTTGATGGAAGCTAAGGACAGCTGCTACGTGGTAAGTGACAAATTAAGCCTGAACTCTTCAGAGATGGCCAGAAAGTTCCGTAGCCCATCAATTAGGACAAGACTCTCTTAAAACAGTGCCCTTCCCCTACTGCAACAACCAGCTGACAAAATGGAGTTTTTTCTTTTTCTCCCACACTTCCGGGCCCCTCTCCCATCCTCAGTGCTACTCCCAGCTTTCATGGGCTGGTCAAAGCTCAGAGTTTGGGTTTCTGTTGGAAGTATCTAATTCACTCTGTTCTTCTTCTTTTAATGGATTTCAGGATGCCCATAAACTCAGCATTGTGGACTTGGAAAAGAAATATGGAACAAACATCATTACAGTAAGTTATTGGGAAATAGAGATCAGGAAGAGAAACCCTCTGACCATATAAATGGAAAAGTTGTGTGCTCAGTGTGTGTAGAAAAGTAGATACCACTTTAGGGTGAATGACCTATAGTAGCAACTTTGAGAACACCAGTACTCCACATGCCTATAATGTGACAGAAGAGCTGGCCAACCTCAAGGAGCTGATGTGTCTGAGCCAAGGCCCTTTCACTGAGCTATCTGCTTGGTCATACACAATCTTTTTACTGTGGCTGCGGAAAAACTATGGTATCCCCAGAAAGACACTGATACTTGCCTGGCTGCCACAGTCAGAGATTGCTTTCAATCCCTGTGCGGTGGTATATGGTGCTCTTCTTATCAGAGAATGGGGGAAACCAGTGCTAAAAAGTGAGGATCAAGAGTAACAGTCCTACCCTAAGCTCAGTGGTGAAGTCAATTCCGAAGTTCACCGTTCAGCCAGGTATCGGACAGCCTCATAAAACAAAATGGGACTAATGAGGCACAGCAGTCCAAGGACAAGGACTAGTAGGCAGGAGGAGACAAGAAGGCTGGTGATAGGGAACCCACGGTTGAGAAGGGACAGTGTAGACATGTCATGGGGTTGTTAACCATTGTCTTAGGACAATATGTGTGCTGTTTAATGAGCAACTATTAGGTCTGCAAACCTTCATCTAAGGTACCAAAAAAAAAGAATTATCTATGTGAGATCAAATTGACAACAGCAACTCAAACGATTTGATGGGAAGTCTAGGGGGCAGTGAGTTGAAGATAATTGTGATGGAATAATTTGGAAAAGGATAGTGAGAATAGCAGTACAATTGGAAGAATGTAATCGATGTCACTGAATTGTACATGTAGAAACTTTTGAAATGGTGTAACTTTGGATATGCATATTTTCACCAAAAAAAAAAAAAAAAGGTCCTCCAAGATCGAGAAGGGAAAGTGTTGACATGTCATGGGGTTGTTAACCAATGTCGTAAGACAATATGTGTACTGACTGTTTAATGAGAAACTATTTGTTCTGTAAACCTTCATCTAAAGTACAATAAATATATATATATATGTAAAAAGAGTAACAGTCCTAGGACCCAGTTTGTTCCCATCTTCTCCTTCCAAGAAGGGAGGCTCTCTCCAGGAGCACACTGGTGTGCTCACATGCACTTACAAATGCCACCACCTCAGAAAGTACTGCTTTCTGCTTTGAATTCCAATACAAATGAAAATTCAAGTCTTGGTATCTTGATACCACGAGGTTTAGATATTGAATGTACAACAGAAATACATACTATGTGCAGACCACTGGACTGAACATGGAGAGATACAAACAGGAACAAGTTGATCTCTGATCTTAAGGAGTAAGCAGTTCTGTAGGGGAGGCAGATGTGTACAAAAATATCATAACATCCACTGTATTCCACTTAAATGACAAATGAGAGATTTAAAACATAGCTGAGAGATTGATGACTTCTGATTAGAGGGACCAGAGCAGGCTCCCTAGGTGATACAATGTTTGTACTGGGACTTAGAGGATGATTAGAATTTAAGTTGGCAGAGTACCCAGGGAGCCAAAGTGAACAGAACATGGTTGGACCCTGAGAGCAATCTGGGATCACTGGAACCTAGTGTGTGGAAAGGGAGGAGGTGAGGTAGAAATGAGGTTGGGGGAAAGGTAAATTGGGTGAAACTCTCAAGCACTTTGATATTAAACTAAGGAATAGAAACTATTTTAAGTATATAAGGGGCACAATTTCTAAAAAGGTATGTGATTTGATAAGATTGGTCTTCAAAAGGGAGATGGAAGGGGGAGATTCTAGAAAAATGGGATAGTAATATAGGGCAAAGAGAATGAGATCTGAAACAAGGCAGCAGCAGTAAGATGGGAAGTAAGGGAGCAGACTGAAGAGATGTTTTAGAGAGAGAACCAATAGGAAGGACTTGATGAGGAAGAGATTGCAAGGTTTTTCTGAATGAATCACTTATCAAATTAACCAAGTAGAGAATGCAGGAGGAGAAGAAGATCTGGTCAGGTGGGAGGGTGGGGAGAGGTGAGAGATCAGAGAAGGTAGTAGGGAGGAGATGATGTGTTTTATTTTGAATTTTATTATTTGAAATGTCTTTGGAACACCCAGGTGTAAGTGTTCAACAGTCATTTAGAAAGATGAATTGGGTTCTGGAAAAGGAATGAGAAATACAGGTGGATGATATTAAGTTGGTTACTCTGACTCATTTAGCTATGCTATAAACTAACTTTAAAAGTAGCTGGAAGACTAAAAACAAAAACAAAACAAAACCCATTGCCGTCAAGTTAGTTCCAACTCAGGATGACCCTGTAGGACTGAGTAGAACTGCCTCATAGGGTTTCCAAGGAGCAGCTGGTGGATTCGAACTGCCAACATTTTGGTTAGCAGTTGAGCTCTTAACCACTGCACCACAAATCAGAAAAGCTGGTTTCATTATTCATTAACTTTCACTTATTTTCCTGAAAACAATCAAAATTAATAAACACATCCTGTTTTCAAGAGTAATAAACATATCCTGTTTTCAAAACTAACAAACATATCTGGTTTTCAAGATTGATAAAAATACCGTTTTCAAAACTTTAGAGGTCTTGTAACCAGCACTCACTGATCTTGTGATTGTCTTGTAACTCTTTAGCAAAGTTACATGAATGTCAACCAATCAGAAATTTTGTTCAAAAATTATCCATAGGTTGTTTATGGCTATTACCTTTCAGAAGCAGATCACCCAGGCCTTTTCTTCTGAGGCACCTCTGGGTGGGTTCCAACTACCAACCACCAGTTAGTAGCCAAGCACTGAACTGTTTGTGCCACCCAGGGATTCTATTGACCCTAGAGAGGACCCAAAAATGAACAAGACATCGTCCTTGCCTTTAAGTAGCTCATAATATTAAAAAAAAAATCTATATACAAGACTTTCCAAGTAGAAGATGACCAAAACCCATTGCTGTCAGGTCAGTTTCGGCTCATAGCAACACTATAGTTTGTTGGGGGAAAAGAGTCCTGTGACTGACAGTGCAAGATTTCAAAAGAGGGTGAGCACACCTCCATGCACCTGTGGGCAGCATGCAGCACCAGGGAAGGCTCTGGCAAGAAGTGACTTTGTGTTTGGGCCTCAAAGGTTAGGTAGGATTTGTAACTGTTAAGATGAACAAGAACTCGGGGTAGATATGTACAAAAGTAGAAAAGCACCCGTGTTGTGCTATACAGAAACCACTGGTGGTGGCGCAGGGGTTAAGCGCTAGGCAGTTAACCAAAAGGTCAGCGATTCGAACACCAGCTGCTTTGCAGGAGAAAGATGTGGCACTCTGCTTCCATGAAGATTACAGCCTTGGAAACCCTATGGGGAAGCTCTACTCTGTCCTGTAGGGTAGCTATGAGTCGGAATTGATGGCAATGTCCCAGAAAATGTGATATGTCTTGTCTGGATTTACTGCTTTGCCCTTAACTCTGGTGACTAGATTCTGCATTTCAAATTCCCCTTAGCAGAGATACATCTATCTATAGATAGATCTCAAAGAATTTAAATTCCTTAGCAGAGCATGGTGGTTAAGAGCTTGGACTCTGGAGCCAGGTTACTGGGGTTGAATCTTGGCACTACTGTTTACTACCTGGGTGACCTTGGGCAGTTAATTAGCCTCTATGTGCCTCAATTTCCACATCTGTAACATAAGGATAATAATACCGCCTTCCTCCTAGGGTTATTTTGAGGAGTAAATGAATAAATATGTGTAGAACACTTTAAATCATGCCTGGGTCATATTAAGCATTAAATATTCTTTAAACATGGGGGGGAGGGGGAATTGAGACAATTGTCCACTTGCCCCAGGACCTTCTTTATGCTGGCACATTAACTCCTAACCACAACCTGCAGGAACTGTGATCCACCCCTGAGGGAGAAGAACTGTCTAATTCCTGTTTTGTTTTTGCTTGGCCTTCGCAGGGTCTCTCCAGTGCAAGAGCTGCAGAGCTCCTGGCTCAGGACGGGCCCAATGCTCTCAGCCCTCCCAAGGAGACCCCAGAGATTGTCAAGTTCCTCAAACAGATGGTGGGGGGCTTCTCCATTCTCCTGTGGATGGGAGTCATCCTGAGCTGGATCACATATGGGATTGAGTACTCCAAAGATCCTTCCACACCCCTAGATGACGTAAGGCCCTGGCTGATTCCCCAGATGGCTCTGCTGACTCGCGAAGAGGGGAGAACAAAACCATGAATGTAGGCCTTAGTGGGCAGAGCACTGGACTAGAGTCAGGGCACTGCCACTGAACACTGCATGGGCTGTAGAAAATGAATCCTTGTCCCATGTGTAGAACAGAATTACATCTGACTTCCTAATGTCTCAGAGACAGTGTGGGCATGACTTAAAAAAATAAAATTAGAAAGCACTGTGAGTCCCTAAGGAAAAAAAAAAAACAACTATGTCAATGTGAAGTATTTTTGAGATCTTTCTCCTCAAAGCTAATTCTCTCCTTTAAACATGGAAAGCTTCTGTGCCTGTTGAGAACTGGGTAGCAAAACTACAAAACTGAATTGGCCCATGTTATACTAAAAGAAAGACGCCAGACACAAAAGAGTGAAATGTCCAGAAAAGGGAAATCTGTAGAGACAGTGAACAGATTAGTGGTTATTTGGGGCTGCGGATGGAACAGGGGGCTTGACTGCAAATGAGCACCAGTGAGTGTGCTTTTTGCGGTGATGGAAATGTTCTAAGGCCTGTTTGTTGTGATGGTTGCCCAACTCTGTAAATTTGCTTAAAAAGTGTAAAAAAAAAAAAAATCTAACTAACTAAATAATCCTGAAATAAATAATCATTGAATTGTACACGTAAAACAGGTATATTTTATGGCATGTAAATTATATCATACCAAATGCCATGTGTCTCACCTTTCCATGGAGAGATCTAGCCCTAGGATCTGGCTCATTACTATCATTTGTTTTACTGATTGACTCCTCTCCTCATCACTCAGGTGTATTTGGGTGCTGTGCTTGCCCCGGTTGTTATTTTAACAGGCACGTTTGCTTATTACCAAGAGGCAAAAAGCACCAACATCATAGCCAGCTTCAGTAAAATGATTCCTCAGGTGAGTAGCAGCCATCTTTCTTTTAGCATCTGCAGTACTTTCATATGAAGAAGCAGCAGCTAATGAAAAAAGTGGGGTTTTGGTGGCAGAAGATCTATGCTCAACCCCTGGCCCCATCACTTGCTGTCTTGAGAAATCCTGAGCAAGTAACCTACTCTCTTGGAGTCCCATTTCCTCACAGGGTTTCAAGATGATCAAATGAAATAAGATACAAGACAATGCTTTGTCAAGAACAAAGTAGGACAGAAACATTAGTCATTGCACCACATCTTCTGCTACTGCTCTGAAGCATTTGTGAACCATTTGGACAACATCATTATACAGGTGATTGAGGGAGTAAACTGTAGAAGTTCAGGGAGTGTTCACTGGCAGCCAAACAGATCAACCTATGATTCTTTTTCTGGGACCATTTTGCTCCCATTCCTGAGCAGAGTGCATGTTGCCCCAGATGCTGTCAATGTGGGAAACGAGTACTATCCTCTTCACACAGGACTTCTGCTGTGTGTCCTCTAGGGAGTCCATGCGCCACTGCTGACACAGAACAGGAGAGCTGGGTTGTCCCTAGCCCAAAGAACTGCCAGCCAGAAGGAAAGAGTGTGAATGCAATGGATACCTCCTTCCTTGCTAAAAAGCAGGAGATCTACCTCATTAGATTTTTCCCTACTTTAGCAAGATCACTGGCCCCTTTGGCTTCACCTTCAGTGCTCTTCCTGCACATGACAGCCAGTGTCATTCATCCTTAATTGTCACTCCCTTTCCATCAGGCCTGTGTCTCTTACTTTGCTGTATCTGCTTACAACCGCATTTTCTGGGTCCAAGAGTATCTCTATCAGCTCCTCTTCAAGAAAAACTAGTTCTGGGGGTCTTCAGACTCCAGGTGAAATACTCTTTCATTTTATTTTGTGCTACTCTTAAAGCTATGAATTCTAATCCATTTCTGAGATTTGGCAGAGGTATAAACAAAGGAGGGGGATTAGCATCATTTCAGGATCTGAGACATCTGTCACATTTTTCTTTCCCAGCAAGCTCTTGTCATCCGAGATGCAGAGAAGAAGACAATCCCTTCAGAGCAGCTGGTAGTAGGGGACATAGTGGAGATTAAAGGAGGAGACCAGATTCCTGCAGACATCAGATTGCTGTCTTCTCAGGGATGCAAGGTGAGCAGCATGGGGCGCCCCTAGGGATCAAGCTTATAACTAGTTGGCATCCTATTGGCTTTACTGATTTTAGTATATGTGAAGCAGGAAACATAACTTTGAACATTTTTCAAACTTCTAGGTGGATAACTCGTCTCTCACTGGGGAATCTGAGCCCCAGTCCCGATCCTGTGACTTCACTGATGACAATCCCCTGGAAACAAAGAACATTGGCTTCTATTCTACAACCTGTCTGGAAGGTAAGTCCAGCTGGCTCTAAGGGCCACAGGCACTTCTCCTTCCTTAGGTCTTACATTTTTGTCTTTTTACCTTGTTACGCTTTTCCCAGAGAAAACATGACATATGAAGAGCCTAGAGAACTGATTTTTGCCCTGTAATGTCATGTACCAACTGATCATGTAAGCCACCAAAGAGAGGACTATAAAGCAGATTGTGTTCCTCTCATAGCCAAGGACCCCTGGAATAAAATGTCTGTTTCTCCTATAGGCACAGCAACTGGCATGGTCATCAACACAGGTGACCGCACAGTCATTGGACAAATTGCCTCACTGGCTTCAGGAGTTGGAAATGAGAAGACACCCATTGCCATTGAGATCGAGCATTTTGTTCATATTGTGGCAGGAGTGGCCGTCTCCCTTGGCATTATTTTCTTCATCATCGCAGTGTCCATGAAGAATCCAGTCTTGGACTCCATCATCTTCCTCATTGGCATTGTTGAAGCCAATGTGCCTGAGGGCTTCCAGGCCACTGTCACTGTGAGTCCATGCTGTTAGGTAGCCACCTATACCCTGACATTGTTAACACATAACATCTATGCTAGGTAAGCTTCCACAAGCAAACAAGTCTCTATCTTTAGAGTGAAACTCCTGCTTCATCATGGACAACAATGGAACATTCTGAATAGATCGTTTCTTAGAGGGCCAAAAGGAATTGTGATACTTCTAATACTGGAATGCATTGTCCTTGAAAACTTTCCATTTTTGTTTTCAGGAGATCTATATGTAATTTTGCATGTTACTTTGCTCCTTAAGATCTAGATAAGATAGATTTGAACCATCATTGTTATGATTTAAAGACTTCCTCACAATTCCTTAAAAAAAAAAAAAAAAATTCTTGGCAATTCCAACCTAGGAAGTTAGACACAGTCTGCAAGCCACATGGTTTACCTTGATTCTCTTCTCTCTCTTGGGAGCAAAAACTGAAATTCCTCCCATTTTCATCCTGAAAGCAATTCAGTTCTTTTCTGTCCCTACCTCAGATTCAGATTTAGAGCTCCCTTTGTAAGGGCCACCTAATTAAGTCCATAGTCAAAGCCACCCTCCTTCCTAGTCTCTGCTACGAAGGTCCTGTTGGGGGAGGGAGGAAGGGATTCATATTTCCAGTTACATGTAAAAGTGGCCTACATAATTATTGGTCTTCTATTGTGCTGCTCAAAGACAGAAGAATATTTTGAACTCCAGATTTCTTCTGACTACATGAGAGTGTTATCTGAAGAAATCGTAGCTGAGAAACCCCTTTGAGATCAGGGAGCTTAAAAGAGAGAGCTAAGAGTCTTTAAAATATAAAAAACCAAACCAAACCCTTTGCCGTCAAGTCAATTCTGACTCATAGCAATCCTATAGGACAGAGTAGAACTGCCCCATAGGGTTTCCAAGGAGTGGCTGGTAGATTCGAATTGCTGACCTTTTGGTTAGCAGCCATGCTCTTAACCACTGCACCACCAGGGCTCTGATAAAATATGGAACTCTGAAAATGAAACACAAGTACTTTTTGATTCCCCCAAAGCAACAAGTGAGTCCTTTTGAACAACCTCCTTGGCATATACCAGTGAAAATTTCTCTCACACATTCATCCTTACGAATGACATAGCAGATGGATGGGCAAAGCTCGCTTCATAATTATGCATGAGTACAGGCCATAGCAACCTGGCCTCTGTTTGGCATCTGTGGGTCCCTCAGGATCATTCTCTTCAAAAGATGAAGGGTAAAAAAAAAAATGTTTAAAAAAAAAAAAAATTTTGGCTTATAAGCCTTATAAACCACTAGGTCTGTTGTGCTACATCTGTAACTACTTCTATCCCAAAATTAGTCTAGGTCTCTCCTAAAAGTCAGTCACAGCTAAACTTAGCTAGTATATGTTATTGAAACTGAGTTCAAAGTACTTATTCTTCAACCTATGCTTTTAAAAAATTTTATTTATTTCGTTGTTAAAACATACAGCAAAACATGCAGTAATTCAACAGATTCTACTTGTACAACCCAGTGACACTGATTACATTCTTCAAGTTGTACAGCCATTCTCACCCTTCTTTTCTGAGTTGTTCCTCCCCTGTTAACATAAACTCACTGCCTCCTAAGGTTCCTATCTAATCTTTTGAGTTGCTGTTGTCAAAGTGTCCTATACAGACAGATCTTAAAAGAGCATAATGCCCAAGGCATATATATTTATTGTTGTACTTTAAGTGAAAGTTTACAATTCAAGTCAGTCTCTCATACAAAAATTTATACATACATTGTTATGTGACCCTAATTGCTCTCCCTGTACCATGACGGCACACTCCTCCTTTCCACCCCTGACTTCCCGTGTCCATTCAACCAGCCCCTCACCCTCTCTGCCTTCTCATCTCACCTCTGGACAGGAGCTGCCCATTTAGTCTCATGTATCTACTTGAGCTAGGAAGCACACTCTTCACAAGTATCATTTTATGTCCCATAGTCCAATCTAATCTTGTCTGAAGAGTTGGCCTCAGCAATGGTTTTAGTTCTGGGTTGACAGAGAGTCCAGGGGCCGGGCTTTCTGGGGATCCTCCAGTCTCAGTCAGACCATTAAGTCTCGTCTTTTTACTAGAATTTGAGTTCTGCACCCCACTTTTCTCCTGCTCCATCGGGGACTCTCTGTTGTGTTCCCTGTCAGGGTGGTCACTGGTGGTAGCCAGGCACCATCTAGTTCTTCTGGTCTCAGGCCGATGCAGTTTCTGGTTTATGTGGCCCTTTCTGTCTCTTGGGCTAATACTTTACTTGCGACTTTGGTGTTCTTCATTCTCCTTTACTCCAGGTGAGTTGGGACCGATTGATACATCTTAGATGGCCACTTGCTAGCTTTTAAGACCCCAGACCTGATGCACAACATTTTCTTAATAAACTTTGTTATGCCAGTTGACCTAGATGTCCCCTGAAAGCATGGTCCCCAGATCCCCACCCCTGCTACTCTGTCCCTCAAAGTGTTTGGTTGTATTTAGGACACTTCGTAGCTTTGGTTTAGTCTAGTTGTCCAAGCAGATATTTTTTACTAGTTAAGCTAAACTGTTGTTGGGTTTTACAAAGACGTCAGGGGATATTTCTGGCTTAAGGTTTAAAGATTATCGCAGGGCAATAGTTTTAGGGATTCATCCGGCCTCCATGGCTCCAAAAGTCTGGAATCTATGAGAATTTGTAATTCTATTCTACATTTTCCCGCTTTTGATCAGGATTATTCTATAGAATCTGTAACCAAAATGCTCAGTAATGTCTACCTATGCTTTTTTCAAAAGCTTCTTTCTCTCTCCCGTTTAGGTGATACTGACACTGACAGCAAAACGGATGGCCAAGAAGAACTGCCTAGTGAAGAACCTGGAGGCAGTAGAGACCCTCGGCTCCACTTCTATCATCTGCTCTGACAAGACTGGGACTCTGACTCAAAACAGGATGACTGTGGCCCATCTATGGTTTGACAATCAGATCTTCATGGCTGACACAAGTGAAGACCATTCAAGTAAGTCTTGTGGAACATTCAGCATGGTCCAAAGCTGTGGAGCTGAGCAGAGGGGGTTGAAGTAAACACAGCAGTGTTGGTGTGCGGTGTCTAAGAATCATTTCAGCAGGATGACTATTTGATAGCATGTCCCAGTACCCACTGTCCATTCTTTGTTTTCCAGACCAAACCTTTGACCAAAGCTCTGGAACCTGGGCCTCCTTATCCAAGATAATAACACTGTGTAACCGAGCTGAGTTTAAGCCAGGCCAGGAAAGTGTTCCTATCATGAAGGTAACGCTTCTGCTTAACTTGGTCTTAAATCACAGCCAGTTTGAAGCCCCTTTCTCTGTTCTGATTTGATGTTTGATTTAATCTCTCCAATCAAGTGAAGCTTATATTAACAAGAGCAAGTCTGACTCACAAGATATGAAGAAAATTTCCTTTCTTCTAATTAGCTTTGAGAATTGCACATTTAAAAGTTCTCAGCATATCGATTTAGGTAATTCTGAAAATTCTGTTTCATTCCAGAAAATAAATGTTTCTTTAAGTTACTTTCCCTCCCTAACTTCTTCACCATCCAAGTGGATGTAATCAAGGTTTCTTTATTACATAACTGCTATTCACTGCAGTTTAAAATACAGTTGGATGGAAATTAAGGAACTGGTCTTAGGGCATATTTTCTATGACAACTTTTCTACTTGTCATCTAGGTCAAAACTTTTAGAAGTCATCTTTGACTCTCTCCTTTCCTATATCTAGTGAGTCACCAAGTCCTATCATTTATACTTCAAAATGTATCTAATTTTACGTTTATCTCCAATACCTTTTGTCTGAATAACTATAACAACCTCTTAATTGCCTTCGTGATTTCAGTTTATCCCTCTTCCAGTCTTTCTTGCATGCCAGTCATTTTTCTTAAAAACCACTTTTATCTTCACCTGACTTTGCTGAAAAACTTTCAGTACTTGAGTTTAGAGCTCAGCCTGCCTTTCACAGCCCTCCATAATCTTACCATACCTCCATGTCCATCTTTACCTCCGGCATTCACACTAGAATCCATCCACTTTTATACCTTCACTTGTAGCATCCTAGTTTCTATAAGGCTTTCTTTTTGCTTCTCTATCTATAACCACCCATCTTCCAAGATCTAGTTCAACAGCTGCTTCTTCCATGAAACATCCCAGTCCTCACTGAGCTCCAGTTTCTTTGAACTTCTCTAATGCCAGTAGGTGGCACCATAGTTGTCTTAATCATTCACTAATTGTCATAATCATCTTGTCTCTCTTGCTGGATTGTAAACTCGGTCAAAATACAGGTTGGTTCATGTGCTAAAGGCAGGTTGGTTCATTGCGAACAATCACAAGAACCAGATTATCTGCTGCAAATATTTATTTCCTTGAATTCCCAGAAAATTGTGATTGGAGATGCCTCAGAAACTGCTCTCTTGAAATTCTCAGAGGTCATTTTGGGTGATGTGATGGAAATTCGAAAAAGAAACCGCAAAATAGCTGAAATCCCCTTTAACTCTACCAACAAATTTCAGGTGAGTTTTTCCTCACAACTGGCCATTTTTGTTATCACTAGAATGATTTTTCTATCTGCACATATCCTTTGGGTAGTACATATCTTGAATGATGCCTGACTTCAAAAATAACCCTCAGGGATACAGGGCCTGGGCAGCTGGTAAACCGAGATCAAGTTTCCCTTGATGGCTTCCTTCCTTTCCCTGAAGAAGGATAGAGAAGAAAAGAAAGGTGAGGAGCGCGTCAAGACCTGGCTGCTCCTATGCATGATCCCATTATATTACACACACACACACACACACACACACACATAATACATATGTATTTACATACATATACCTAAGAAAGACAAACCAGGTGCCATGGAGTCAACTCTGACTCATGGCAACACCATGTGTGTCAGAGTAGAACTGTGCTCCATAGGGCTTTCAAAGGATGATTTTTTTGGAGGCAGATCACCAGGTTTTCTTCCGAGGTACCTCTGGGTGAACTTGAGCCTCTGGCCTTTAGGTTATCAGGACAACACACTAATCGTTTGCACCACCCAGAGACTCCCATACACACACACACACACACACACACACACACACACACACACACACACACCTCCCCCTACACACACACACCAGCTTCTTGTATTAGGAGGAGGTGTGTCTCTAGTAAATCAAATGCTGGTGACAGATCCTGACTTTATTTAAAGTAACTTCTGTATAAGTGAAAGGCAACAGCCTAAATGAAAGGGAGAGGGGAGGGGGCGGAACTAACCTCACTATGCACCTAGTATGTGTCAGGCACTTTACCTACATTATCTTATTTAATCCTCACCATAAGCCTGTGAGGTAGTACTAATTAATCCCAATTTATAAATAAGGAAACAGGCACTTAAACAAGTGTTGACTTGCATTTCTAAGCGGCACAACCAATTTTCAGAACAAGTCTGCCTAACTGCAGAGTCCATACTTCTCTACTGCAACACAAAGGCAGAGCAATTTCATTTTGCTCCATGTGAGTAAGCCTCACCCTTTGTAAAAACAAGTGAATAGTCTCTCAGATGATCGGTCATATTCTTTCCGATCCGTCCTGTAAGCAATTGATAGGGACCTCCTTTCTACTCACTGTGCAGGAAGAATATAGCCAGCCTTGTCTAGAGGTCTCCTGTCACTCCAGGGGTGGTCAGCAACTGTCCCCATCTTCCTCTTCTGCACAGGAAAAGCAACTGCTAGTAGCCCAAGATACTGCTGCAGATGGGATTTCCCATACAGTCCAGAGCTGAGAGCAGGGGATCATGACTTGGGCTTGGCATAACAGTAAGGCATGTAAATAGACTAACCGTGCTTTTGTAAAGTTTCTGGTGATAATCCATCCATCTTTGTTTGGATACAATTTACGGTTGGAAAAGGACCGTTGCAAACATTTTGTGGGTTGTTGTTGCTGTTGTTGTCAGGTGCTGTTGAGTCGATTTCAACTCATAGTGACCCCACGTGACAAAGTAGAACTACCCCATTGGGTTTTCTGGGCTATAATCTCTACGGAGAGCCGCTGGGTGGGTTTGAATTGCCAGCCTTTTGGTTAGCAGCCGAGCGCTTAAACGTTGTGCTACCAGGACTCTTTTCTTTGTGGGTAACAGGCCAATAAAGAATCACAGTTAGCTAAGTAGGCAACTAACAAAAAATTATGATGCAAAATATTAAAGATAGGAACTCTCATTCAAAACACAAATGAAAATAGAATGAGTAGCAATCCTAAAATAGCAATAGTTAGTATTAGCTATTATGTGGTAAGCATTCTACATGTGTTAAATCATTCAGATTTTACAACTCTATGGAGCAGGTACTAATATTCTTCCCTCCTGCAGATGAGGAAATGGAATTACAGAGTATATCACACAGCTAGTAAGGGATAGAGCCAGGATTCAAATCCAGGTAGGCCATGCTCCTGAGGACTATGTTAGATTATCTTCCAAGATTCAGAATCATAAGGAGGCACCATTTTACCACAGTAAAGACATTCCTAGTCTGTGAGAAATGAGAAAGAAAGCATGAGGCCTGCGCTTTTTCATCTACAGAAAATTAAAGGAGAAAGTGGGCCATGCAGAGTTGGGACTAAAAAGAAGGGAGGGCCCCTGTGTGGGCTCCTCTGAAGAGGTCAAAGAAACTTCTTTAGATGCTATTAGAGCCATGCAAAGACGCTACAAAAGAGCAAAGCTCCACCCTAAAAAAAGAGCTGTAGAGATCATTATAAATTCTTTGGTGTGCCATTCAACTGAAGGAAAAATGGTGAAAAGTCTCACTGATCTTAATAATATTTCCCCAACTGAGACTCCCAAAAAAACAAATCTGTTGCCATCGAGTCGATTCTGACTCGTAGCAACCCTATAGGACTGAGTAGAACTGCCCCACAGAGTTTCCAAGGAGTGGTTGGTGGGTTCAAACTGCCGACCTTTTGGTTAGCAGCTGAGCTCTTAACCACCGCACCACCCGTGCTCCAAAAGACTGAGACTAGTCTATGAAAATACTTCAGTAATCTATGGCAAATTGGAAAATGAACCAACAATGTGATAAGTTATATATAAGAATGAATTTATTTAATTTAAAAGCTTGTCCTTTATATCATTCATGGTTAAGGCCAGGGACTCTAGAGCCTGGTAGCCTGGGTTCCAAATCTAAGTTAACACCTACTAGTTGTGTGACCTCAAGCAAGTCAGTTAACCTCTCTGTGCCTCAGTTTCCTCATCTGCAAAAAGGGATAATAATAGTACCCACTGCCTTCAGGTTGTCTTGAGTATTAAATGAGTCATGTGTGAAGCACTTAGAATAGAACCTGCCACACAGTACACACCGTAAAAACGTCTGCTATTAGTATTCCTACTTTTTACCTTTTAAAATGCGCTATCTTTTAGATAATGATGGTGATAAGATGGCAGTTTTCTTTGTTTAGTATTTTTACTTGTTCATAAAAAAAGTTTTCACTGGCCAATTTTTTCAGAAGTAGACTGGCCCTCTACTTTTTTTTTTTTTTTAAATTTTATTCATCTCTTTTGTGCAGTCGTGCTGCCACAGTGGTTAAGAGCTCAGCTGCTAACTAGTAGGTCAGCAGTTCAAATTGACCAGCTGCTTCTTGGAAACCCTATGGGGCAGTTCTAGTCTATCCCATAGGGTTGCTGTGAGTCAGCATCAACTCAATGGCAACAGGATTGGTTTGTTTTGGTTTAATATCCAATGGTCCAAAACTACTGATTAAGAATCAACTGATGGACCCAAAATGGTAGAAATTTTCTTTGTAGTTGACTTATTTTCTTCCAAACGCTCTAGCTTCCAGAAATTCCTGTTGAGTGCTTGGAAGACTACCTGGAATGTAATAAGGGCTATGTAAGGGTTGGAGCCCTGGTGGCACAGTGGTTAAGACGTATGGCTGCTAAACAAAAGGTCGGCAGTACAAATCCACCAGCCGCTCCTTGGATACCCTATAGAGCATTTCTACCCCATCCTGTAGGGTTGCTATGAGTCAGAATCGACTCTGGCAACAGGTTTTGTTTTGTTTTGTTTTTTGGATATAAGGGTTAGCCATTTTATTATTGCGATCATTAAGGATATGTGTCAACTTGGCTGGACCACGATTCTCAGTGGTTTGGCAGTTATGATGTAGTCTGGCAGTCATATGATGATGTGATCACTTCCATGATGAGACTGATTGAATGCAATCACCTCCATGATGGGATCTGCTGTGAGTAGCCAATCAGTTGAAAGGGAATTTCCTTGGGGGTGTGGCCTGCATTGAATACATAAGTGAACTTTCTGGCAAGACTCCTGGGCTTTTGCTCACTCTGGATCCTGCAGCTGGCTCCCGACATCCGGTTCTTGGGACTTGAGCTAGCAGCTTACCTGCCGTCTTGCTTGCCGATCTTGGGATCTGTCGATGTTCCCAGCCTCTGAGCAAGAGCTCTGCTGTCTGACCTGCCAATCTTGGGTTTGCCAGCCCCTGCGGCTATGTGAATTAGGAGAAGCCTCTGTCCTGACCCACGGACTTGGGATGTTCAGCCTCTGCAACCACGTGAGCCATTTCCTTGATATAAATTTCTCTATATATATATATTTATACATTTTACTGGTTTTGCTTCTCTAGAGAACCCAGCCTAAGACATTTGGTACCAAGAGTGGGGTGCTGCTCTAACAAATACCTAAAATGTGGAAGTGGTTTTGAAACTGAATGGATAGAGGATGGAAGAGTTTTAAAGTGCCTAATGGTAAAAGACTAGATTACCTTGAAGAAGACTATTGGTGGAATTATGGACATCAAAGACAATTCTGATGAGGACTCAGAAGGAAATGAGGACAGCTGTTATACTCGAGACAGCACAGACGGCAAGAAACAGCAGCAGAGAAATGGCAGCCACAGAACCAGGGGACCAGTGCGAGACAGCGCTGGAGCTGGAGCCCATCCATAGAGCGAAAGAGCTGAGTGCCTTTGCACAGAAGGCTTCCTGGTGGTGTAGGGTGCCTCCAGGTACTTATTGGTGGAGCTAGGTTTGCCGAACCACAGAGCAACAGAGCTGAGTGCCTTCTGGCCAAAGTTTACTGCCCTGGTAGGGCAGACGTGAGCAGTGAGGCCCGAAGGACCGAGAGGCCAAGGAACCAGGAAGCAGAAGCCGAAGAGACAAGGAACCAGGAAGCAGAACTGCCTCAGTCTTAAAGGGTAGGGTCACTACCTCTGGGGTCTTACAGGGTGGAGTCACCACTCAGATGGACTAGGAGAATGGGGCCACCCAAAGCTGAGGGAGCAGAGTTGCCATTCCACTGGGCCTGGAAGGTGGAGCTGAAGCTCAGTCCCAGAATCCAGAGCTTGTGTCCAACACCCAGAGTCTGGAGAGCAGGGCCATTGCCTAAATGGTGTCAGAGAACAGAGGATTATTTTCAAGCCTTGAGGGCTAATGTACTGTGTTCTGCTAAGTTGTTTGGTGCCTATTATCCCTTCTTTCCCACCAGTTTCTCCCGTTTGTAATGGAAATGTCTAGCTTGTACCTGTTCCACCATTGTACTTTGGAAGCAGATAACTCGTATTCTAGATTTCACAGATGAAGAGGAATTTTTGGAATTGGACTTGGACTTGATTTAGACTTTTGCCGTGATACGATGGGGTGAACGTGTTTTACACGTGGCAAGGACGTGAATTTTGTGAGGCCAAAGGCCAGGATGCTATAGATTGAATGGTTCCCCCCAAAAAATGTATGTCAACTTGGCTAGCCCATGATTCCCAGTCTTGTGTGATTGTCCGCCATTTTGTCATCTGATGTGATTTTCCTATATGTTGTAAATTCTACCTCTATGATGTTAATGAGGTGGGATTAGTGGCACCTATGTTAATGAGGCAGAACTCAATCTATAAGATTAGGTTGTATCTTAAGTCAATCTCTTTTGAGATATAAAAGAAAGAAGCGAGCAGAGAGACCTGGGGACCTCAAACGACCAAGAAAGCAGCGCTGGGAGCAGAGCGTGTCTTTTGGACCTGGGGGTCCCTGCGCCTGAGAAGCTCCTAGATCAAGGGAAGATTGATGACAAGGACCTTCCCCCAGAGCCAACAGAGAGAGAAAGCCTTCCCCTGGCTCTGACGACCTGAATCTGGACTTCTAGCCTGCTAGACTGTGAGAGAATAAATATCTCTTTGTTAAAGCCATCCACTTGTGGTCTTCCTGTTATAGCAGCACTAGATAACAAAGACAATTATTATGTATATATTTTTCACAATTTTTGATTATATTATTAGGATACATCTAGAAGTAGAGTTACTAGGTCAAATGGTATTCGTGTTAAAATTGTGATACCTATTACTTAACTGTCCTCCAGAAAGTTTGTGCACGAGAGTGTCTGCCTCCTTACGCTCCCGCCATTTTCTCTGACATCAAGGCAGCAAAGCTGGATCAATTGCAAGATGAAGAGGCACAGGGAATTCCTGCTGACCTCATGCCTGCCTAAGCTCAGAGTAGTTGTGTCTGAAAAAGTGCTGCTCACAACAGGGAAGGGGAGACAGGAGGTGAGATGCGGAGGCTCAGAGCCCCCACCCCTCTCTAGAGCACCTCAGGGGATCTCATTCAAGGCCCAAGATTTCACGGACTGACAGCCGTATCCGGCCTTCGTGACCTTCTCTAAAGCAACCACTTTCTGTCTGAAAGACGAGCTCCACTTAGTTTGGTTTCAAACTCAAGGTGCCTCTTTGAGCTGGGGCCAAGTCTAGATCTCTGCATATTGCTTGGCCACAAGACAGAGAATAGAACATGCCTGGGGATGTCATTGTTCCTCTTCCCTCTTTATTTTTCAAGGACAAGTAGCCCAACAAGAGTAAGGGATGTTTTTACCTTCCTGTCATGTTAGTAATTAAAAGCCTTGTACAGTTCACAGCCCTAGTAATGAAGATGGAATCAATAGTAGACAATATGCTGTGTCTAACATGCTCCATTATTTCTCTCCTCCCAGCTCTCCATCCATGAGACAGATGACCCCAATGACAAACGCTTCCTCATGGTGATGAAAGGGGCCCCTGAGAGGATCTTAGAGAAGTGCAGCACCATCATGATCAACGGCCAAGAGCAGCCCCTGGATGAAAGCACAGCCGAGGCCTTCTACACAGCATACACGGAACTTGGAGGCCTGGGCGAGCGCGTGCTGGGTGAGCTTTTGGAGCAGAACTCTTATCTGTCACCCGACAGATGCAAGGTTCTGACCCTCGGTCAGGGCACAAGACGAGGCAGGCAACTCTGAGTAATGTATTATTTTGTAGAGTAGTTACAGCATCCACATGAATAATACTAAGAAGAATACGATAAACACGAGGGTAAACATATAACAAAAACATATATGACAGTACAGAGAACAGTGGGGTCACTTTCAATAAATAAAATCAGGGAAGATTTTATGGAAAGAGTTTCATTGTAAACTGGGCCTTGAACGGCAGATAACATTTTGAAGGGAGGTTGGGAAAAGTATTGAGGGAAGAGAGAACAACGTGAGCCAGAGCACAAAGGCAGGACTGGATAAGGAAAGGTAGGCAAGTATTGCTGAACCGGCCTACTGGTGCTGAGTGTTGTAGGGGGCATGAGATATCATAGTCATAGTCATAGCATAGTCATAGACGAGAAAGCTAGACTGAGTGGGCAGGTAAGGAATTGGGGTTTCACTCTGCAGTTAGCGGAGAGCTGTCGAAGGCTTCACATCAGGAATGAGCTAATCAAAGTTTTGGTGTGTTTTTAAGGATGATTTTTTTTTTTTTTTGACAGTAGCACGTAAGATGGGTTAACAGGGAGAGGAGAGGCATCCGTCTAAGGAGGAGGTGGCTGCCCTCATTCAGGTGAAAGGGGATGGGAATTTGCGCCAAGGCAATGGGAATGTGAAGGAGGGGTCAGATGCAAGAGACTTCATGGACATAGATTGGTAATACTTAGCACCTAATTAGAGGAGAAAAGTACATTTTAAAAAAATGTCTACATGAGTAGGAAAAAAAGTAATGCCAGTAACTGAGAGAGGGAATGTTGGAAATTTAGAAATACCACCATTGTGGAGGAGTCTATTCGAGGTTATTTAAGATTTTAGGGGACAACATGTTCCATCGTGAGAGTCATGGGCTGATCAAAGGACACCTGCCCGGAACAACAGAATGATAAATTTAAGGTTAATGATGAGGGTCATTAAACATTAAAGATCTTGCCAATAGAGATGCTGGAATCTGTGGAATGTGTGTTTCTAAAGGATGTTTGAGTTTGTAAAGTAGATAAAATATATAAATGAGATGATAATACTTTAGCATGCTCTAAATGCTCCACAAGACTGGGTAATCTCCTTTGCAACACAGGATAGATATCGATCTGAGTAGAGTAGCTCTAGGAACCTCACATTTGACCTCTCAAAGCCTATATTGATATTTGTAAAATAGTGAGCCATGCTGAGAGTAAATCAACTATAAATCTAACGAGAAGATCACAAGGTCTGAGAAGTCCCAACAGTCACAGAAATCCCTTCTACCTCAACTTGGAGAGGCTGATGCCTTCAGGGAAATAAAGGGGTCTACCCCGTTCCTAATAGCCTTTCTCTCATGCTTATCTGGATTAAAGACTGAACTTCAGACTATTCCCCTAATGCCCGAAGTTCTTTCCCAACTTTGTGCAGGAGCATATGCTGTTTTCTCTGCCTAAAATGGCTTTTCCACTCCTAATCCTCCCTTCTTTCTCTGAAAACATCAACTCCTCTCTCAGGACCCAGCTCAAATGTTACCTCCTGGGTAAAGTCTTTCCGGACTCCCCAGGTAGCTGTAGTGTAGCTAAACTCTGTAGCACTGACTATGTTTTATTATACTTTATCTCTTTATCTCTCTGTCCACCAAACTGGGACATCTTCAGAAGTAAAGCCTTGGTCTTTATATCCATACAGTATAACATGGATCCTAATGGGCACACAATAAATGATTTTTTGGATGAAATGCCTTTTCTAAAACCATGCATTATAGAATTGAAGGAATTAAACAGTTCTGGTATACTATAATATCAAAAAGTAACTCTAATACCATAATGGTAAAATATGAAAGGACTGTGAGTATATCAAAATGTTCCCCTATTTTCTTTTGTCATGTCTTATCCTAGTTTCATTAACCCCCCCAAACTCATGCCCATTCCAGGTTTCTGTCATCTCTACCTGCCAGCAGACGAGTTTCCAGAAACCTACTCCTTTGACATAGACACCGTGAACTTTCCCACCTCCAACCTCTGTTTTGTGGGGCTCTTATCGATGATTGATCCACCTCGGTCCACTGTGCCTGATGCAGTTACCAAATGCCGGAGTGCTGGGATCAAGGTGGGAGTCATTTTCCTGACTCAAAAATTTCCCCATATATGTTGTATCTCTTGTGTCATAGAAGATGGACAGTATTTAGGTCTCCTTACATTAATATCATAATTCCCTTCTTTTATCTCTCCTTTGACTTCCTTAGGATTTTAATAACTGTGCCATTAAAATGAAATGGTTGTGTCTATGTGGAATAAACCACAACAGTAATAGCAGTGAGAAGAAGGCTATCTCCCCTTGCCACGGAGAGGCCATATCTTGTCCTAGACCATGGCCATGGTGGACAATTAAAGGTTTTATTCCTTAGTCTTGAGATCCAGCCTCCAAAATCCATTTATCTTCATGATATCTAAGCCAAAATTGAGTCCTGTCACCATGTTAATATCAAGACAGTTGAAGAAATGTGGGGCTGCTCCAAATAGACATCTGTCAGCCCTTTCACAAGCAGTGTGATAGCAAAGGGAAAGGGCTTACTCTAATGTCAGAGGAGGAAATGTAAGAAGCTCAGGAGCAAGGGTTGATCCAACGGGATCGGTTTGTCCTTGAGAGACGGTTGTGTCTCAAATCAAGAACTGCCCACGAGGGCAAACCGTAATAATCACAAGCCATATTCTTCCAAGTCACGGTAGAGTAGGCAATATTGAATTGTTCCTACCTTAGCTGGCCTAGTTCCTCATTGTCCATATGTCTTCCTCATTGTGCTCTAGGTTATTATGGTGACAGGTGATCATCCGATCACAGCTAAAGCTGTTGCCAAGAGCGTAGGTATCATTTCAGCAAACAGTGAGACAGTGGAAGACGTTGCGAAACGCCTCAACATTGCTGTGGAGCAAGTTAACAAATGGTAAGCGCAGAAACTGAAGTTCTTACACATGGGGCCCTAGTGATGCTAAGGAGCTGTGTTAGTTGGAGCAAATCACCTTCTGGCAAAACACCCTCTCAGGGTGACGCTAGACTGATTTGCTCTATAATTCACATATCTATTCATTCACTCAAAACTTTACTAAGCACCTAATATGTGCCAGGCACTATATTCACACTCATGAATTACCCTTTGTGTCTAAATTTCACAAGCCAATGAAGCAGATCTGACAACTTGTGCCTAATTTAGAGTGAGAAAAACAGAAACAAAAGTGTGTATGAAATTACTTGCCATTGATCTAGTTGTATAATCAGGACTATTAAGAACCCATTGGATTTCATGCAGTCTCCTACTGAGCGTCTTGGGTATTATCTATTCAGTTAGCTTCATAACGTGCAGCTACGTAAACATATTCTTCATTTCTTTTTTATCTGGTTGGAAATAGAATGGAAGCTTCCTAAGGAGAGACTCAATTTTCCCTTGTTTCTCCTAATTCTATTATGCTTGTCAATCCTTTTTTCTATCCGTCTATGCATTTATCCACTTATGTATTAATTCTTTTTAACAAGTATTTGTTGAATGCCGACTATATACCAGGCACTGTGCTAAACACTGGAACTGTAGTAGCAAACGGGACAGACACTATCCCTGCCGTCGGGGAGCTTTCAGTCTAGCCAGGGAGACATTAAAAAACAACTGATTGTGGTGTGATGAGTATAATGAAGGAGACATGCAGGGGACAGTGGGGCTGGAAGTGGGAGGAGACTAACCTGGACTGGAGTGGTCAGAGGGGGCTTCCAGGATACGGTGTTGATAATTTAGATGCATCAAAGACTCCAAAGTCTCAAGTTAAAAATAAATATCGTTGGCTTTGTTATACTTTCATGCCTGTGGGGAAAAAAGGGAAAGACCAATGAATCTCTTCTAGTTTACCCAAGCATTTATGTTCTTTAGGAATACAGGGATGTCAGATAAATAAATTATTACTAGGGCAACAAATGACCAAGTAAGAAAACCAAACAGAATTGAAGTCCCTGGGCACAGCAACAATATCAAAGGTCTAAGAGTCTCCAAGGCCCCTTTGTATAAATAACATTTACAAAGCCAGATTTTGGATAATTTGTTTATTTGTTTGGTCGTTGAAAATAATAGGATTATACATTTTCATACAAGTCACCATACTGAATGGGAGAGTGAGATAGATAACTTCGTGAATGTTTTCATTTAATCACTTTATCACATCTAGCTTCATGACAGTATAACTGCGTTTTGTCAGCTGTAGAGGGAAAGGAAACACCCTGTCCTTCTTATCTTACACACACACAGACACACACACACACACACACACGCACGCACACACACACGTGTATATTTACCAGCAGTTAGGAAGGCCTGTCGTTTCAGAATCAAGGGCTAGAATTCCAGCATTTAGCACCAAGAGGAAAAAGCAGGACTAAAAAGCTCGG
>NW_004444200.1:2334246-2343826 GCF_000243295.1 Trichechus manatus latirostris
TTAAGGAATGTTTTTGGTATTTGGATCGGGATTGCATTGTATTTGTAGACTACTTTGGGTAGAATTGTCATTTTTACAATGTTGAGTCTACCTATCCATGAGCATGGTATGTTTTTCCATTTATGTAGATCTCTTTTGGTTTCTTGCAGTAGTGTTTTGTAATTTTCTTTGTATAGGTCTTTTACATCCCTGGTTGGATTTATTCCTAAGTATTTTATTTTTTCAGGGGCTATTATAAATGGTAGTTTTCCTGATTTCCTATTCGTCATTCTCTTTGTTGGTGTATAGGAATCCAGCTGATTTCCGTATGTCTGTCTTGTATCTCTCTACTCTGCTGAATCTTCCTATTAGATCCAGTAGTTTTCTCATGGAGTCTTTTAGGTTTTCTATATATGGTATCATATCACCTGCAAATAGGGACAATTTTACTTTTTCATTACCAATTTGGAGGCCCTTTATTTCTTTTTCTTGCATTATTGCTCTAGCTAGGGCTTCCAGCACAATGTTAAATAGGAGTGGTGATAAAGGACATCCTTGTCTTGTTCCTGTTCTCAAGGGAAATGTTTTCAGCTTCTCTCCATTAAGAATGATGTTGGCTGTTGGTTTTGTATAGATGCCATTTATTTTGTTGAGGAATTTCCATTCTATACCTATTTTATTGAGAGTTTTTATCAGGAACGGGTGTTGGACTTTGTCAGATGCCTTTTCTGTGTCAATTGAGATAATCATACGATTCTTTTATTTGATTTATGTGGTGGATTATGTTGATTGATTTTCTAATGCTGAACCATCCTTGCATACCTGGTACGAATCCTACTTAGTCGTGGTGTATTATTTTTTTGATATGATGCTGAATTCTATTGGCTAGAATTCTGTTGAGAATTTTTGCATCTATATTCATGAGAGATATTGGTCTGTAATTTTCTTTTTTGTGGTGTCTTTGCATTGTTTTGGTGTCAGGGTTATGCTGGTTTCATAGAATGAATTTAGAAGTATCTCTTCCCTTTCTATGTTCTGAAATAACTTGAGTAGTACTGGTGTAAGCTCTTCTCTGAAGGTTTGCTAAAATTCTGCAGTGAAGCCATCTGGGCCAGGGTTGTTAAAAACTTTTTTGGTGGGGGAGAGTTTTTTTTATTACCTTTTCAATCTCTTCTCTTGTTTGGGTCTGTTCAGATTTCAACATCAATTTGTGATTGTTTAGGTAGGTAGTGTGTTTCTAGAAATTTGTCCATTTCCTCTAGATTTTCAAATTTGTTGGAGTATGGTTTTTCATAATACTCTGTTATGATCCTTTTCATTTCGGTTGGGTCTGTTGTAATGTCCCCCATTTCATTTCTTATTTGGGTTATTTGTGTCCTCTCCTGTTTTTTGTTTGTCAATTTGGCTAGTGGTTTGTCAATTTTGTTGATCCTTTCAAAGAACCAACTTTTGGTTTTGTTGATTCTTTCTATTGTTTTTCCATTCTCTATTTCATTTATTTCCACTCTGATCTTTATTATTTTCTTTCTTCTGGTGGCTGTAGGCTTCTTTTGCTGTTCTCTTTCTATTTGTTTGAGTTGTGTAGCTAATGTTTTGATTTTGTCCCTTTCTTCTTTTTTGATGTGTGCATCTATTGCTATAAATTGACCTCTGATCACTGCCTTTGCTGTGTCCCAAAGGTTTTGTTATAGTGTCTTTTCATTCTCATTTGATTCTAGGAATTTTTTTATTTCTTCTATTATCCAGTGGTTTTTAAGCAGGGTGTTATTTAGTTTCCATGTAATTGATTTTTTTCCTTGCTCTTCCTGTTGTTATTTTCTACTTTGATGGCATTGTGATCAGAGAAGATACTTTGTATTATCTCAGTGTTCTGGATTTTGTTGAGGGGTACTTTGTGGCCACGATGTGGTCTATTCTGGAAAACGTTCCATGTGTGTTGGAAAAGAATGTGTACTTTGCAGCTGTTGGGTGGAGTGTTCTATATATGTCTATGAGTTCAAGTTGGCTGATTGTGGCCTTTAGATCTTCTGTATCTTTGTTGAGTTTCTTTCTCGATGTTCTGTCCTTCACCAAAAGTAGTGTGTCAAAGTCTCCTACTACTATAGTGGAGCTGTCAATTTCTCTTTTCAGTGCTGTTAAAGTTTATTTTATGTATTTTGGAGCCCTGTCATTGGGTGCATAGATATTTATTATAGTTATGTTTTCAGGCTGGATTGTCCCTTTAATCATGATATAGTGCCCTTCTTTGTCTTTTATGGTGGATTTTGTTTTAAAGTTTATTTTATCTGAGATTAGTATTGCTACTCCTGCTCTTTTTTGGTGGCTTTTTGTTTGATACATTTTTTTTCCATTCTTTGATTTTTAATAAATTTACATCTTTGTTTCTAAGGTGCATCTCTTGTAGACAGCATATTGATGGATCTTGTTTTTTTTTTTTTTTTTAAATCCATTCTGGCACTCTCTGTCTCTTTACTGGTGCATTTAGGCCATTTACATTCTGGGTGATTATTGATAGGCGTGAGTTTATTGTTGTCATTTTCTAGTGCTTTTTTGGTGGTGCTGATGATTTCTTTGTTCTTCTTACTCTCCTGTGCTGAATTCCTTTTGTTTGTAGATTTTTTTCATTTCTTTTGTTTTTTGTAGATTTTGTTTTTACTGAGACTTTGATTTTCTTCTTTATTTTGATGAGTAGGTTTGTTAACTTTCTTTGTGGTTATCTTGAAATTTACCCTTATCTTGTTAAGTTTGAACCAGTCTATTATTACTTGGAATCGCCTTGCCTTCCTCTCCATTAGAAAGTTCTATACCTACACCATTTATTCCCTTTTTTATTGTTCTGACTTTGTTGCCATTTACAGATTAACGTCTCTGGTTCCTTGTTGTAAATCTTTTGGTTTTGAATAGTCCTTGAGAGTTCATTTCCTAGGTTGGTATCTGGCTGGTGTGATCTTGCGTTCTAGATTCAGGCTGTCATCTGATGTATTTGCTCTCAAACCAAAGGATTCCCTTTAATCATTCTTGCAAGTTTGGTTTGGTTTTTATATATTCCCTTAATTTCTGTTTATCTGGAAATGTTCTAATTTCACCACCATATTTGAATGAGAGTTTTGAAGGATATATTATTCTTGGTTGGCAATTTTTTTCTTTCGAGGTTTTATATATGTCATCCCATTGCCTTCTTGCCTGCATGGTTACTGCCGAGTATTCAGAGCTTAGTCTTATTGTATCTCCTTTGTATATGACTTTTTTTTCTCGAGCTGCTCTCAGGATTCTTTGTCTCTGGTTTTAGCAAGTGTGATTATTATATGCCTTGGTGATTTTCTTTTGGGGTCTATCCTATATGGGGTTCGTTGAGCTTCTTGGATGGTCAGTTTTTCATCTTTCATGATATTTGGGAAGTTTTCTGTCAGCAATTCTTCAATGATCCTCTCTGTGTTTTCTATTTTTCTCCCCCTGTTCTGGAGCTCCAATCACTCTCATATTTTTGTTTCTGATTGTATTCCACATCATTCTCAGGGTTTCTTCATTCTTCTTTATTCTTTTTTCTGATTTTTCCTCAAACAAAGTTGTAGCCAAGTGCTTGTCTTCAATGTCACTAATCCTGTGTTTCATTGTTTCAAACCTGTTCCTCAGCCCTTCTATGACACTGTCCATTTCTGAAATCTTATTGTTTTTCTTTTGGATTTCTAATTGTTGTTTTTGTGTGATTTCTAGTTGTGAATTTATTTTGGCATTTTGTTCCTGTATTATTTTCCTGAATTCTCCTATTTTCTGTGAATTTGTCTATTTTTTCCTAATTTTTATCTGCTTTTTGCTTTAACTTTTGCATGGCTCTGAATATTAGAGATGTGAATTCCCCATCAGGTAGTTCTATTGCCTTTTTTTCTCCTGGAAAGTCATCTGGTGTTTTATTTTGGATGCCTACTGGAACCATGCTGTTCTGTGGTTTTTAATATGTTTTGATGTTTGTCTGTTGTCTTCAGGACATTCAGTAGTTATTTTCTTCATTTACTGATTGTAGATTTGTTTGTTTCATCCTGCTTTTTTGTTTTATTTGGTTATGTCTGAGCAGTCCAGGTTTTGTGTTCTTTGTTGTTTGCTCATCTGTAGGCAGGATACTTTTCACCTCCTTGTCCAATAGGCAGGGCCAATCGCTCAGCTATAGTGCAACAGGGCAGGTCAAGCTGAAATGGAGGGGCTGGGATGGGTTATTTGTGGCACGTACTTGGGCCAACAAGATGAGCTGGTGATCAGTGCAGGGCAGGTTCTGGTAGGTTGTGCCTGTGTTGCTCGGGAATGCAATGTTCAGCACACAGTGCAGATAAGCAGGATGGAGGGGGAGGGAAAGTTGTGATGTGTGGAGCTAGGTTGGGTATGGAAAAGAAGAGAGAGAGAGAAAAAGGAGCAAAAAAAAGTGCTGAGGGAGCTTGCTGTTGGAGTGAGAGATAAGAAACTGAGAAACTGAGAAGAAAAAAGAAGGAAAAATTAATTTGTTAAAAAAAAAATAAAAATTAAAGGAAAAAAAAATGCCCTCAGGGATCCCACCAGCTAGAAGGGATCGAGATGATACACAGTGCCAGGTATTAAGGAGACAGGTAAAGAAGGTAAGTAGCAAGAGACAAAAAACTGAGAAATGAAGAAAAATAAAAAGGAAAAAATAAAGAGAAAACAAACAAAAAGAAAAAACAAAAAAACAAAAAACCCCAGGGATCCCACCAGTGTGGCCACGTGAACTGGGGAAGTGGACTGGGGAAGCAGTTCCCCAGCTTCACAGCCTGTCAAGAAGAAGCAAAGATGGCACATGGAGTCAGGTGTGTTCGAGAGAAAGGAGGGGGAGGAGGTGAAATGCAGGGAAGAAACCAAAAGAGGCTGAAAAAAGCAATACCAGCAACAAAGAAAAGGCACTGAATAAGCCAGCTCATGTGGGTGGGGTGAATCAAGTGGCACAGGACTGGCGCCTCCCGTGCCAGGGTTGTGGCCCGCTGGGAAGCAGTGGATCAGCCTTTCAGGAAGCCAGGAATCAACACACCAGGAAGTCTTAGATCTGCCAGCTGGGAAGCAGTGAACATGGAGCAGGGGGAGGCAGGATAAGGGGTGGGAAAGCATGTCTCGCTAGTTACTGGGTGCTCTGTCTCCTGCTGGGAGCTCTGTGAGTCTGCCTTCGTGTACTCCCTGTCTGCTGATCTCTGACAGGAGTCCAAGATGGTGGATCTGTGCTGTGTTAGCTGATAGGGGACCTCCACTCATAACTCTCCTCACTCTCTGTTCTCTGTCAGTTTCTTATTCCATCTGGTGCTTGGTTGAGTTCTTTATCTCTTCATTTGATGCCTAGGGTTCCAGGATTAACATTTGTCTCTGTTTTACTTAGTTTTTCAGGTCTTCGCTGTGGAGGAACAGCGTGGTGCTTCTGTCTATAGCGCCATGTTGGCTCCCCATCATTTGATTTTTCAATCGCTGCTTCCATGGTCATTGATTTTAGATCCAAGTAAAATGCAATCTTTGACAACTTCGATCTTTTCTCCATTTATCATGATGTCGTTTATTGGTCCAGTTGTGAGAATTGTTGTTTTCTTTATGTTGAGGTGCAATCCATACTGAAGGCTGTAGTCTCTGAAGTTCATCAATAAATGCTTCAAGTCTTCTTCACTTTCAGCAAGCAAGGTTGTGTCATCTGTATAATGCAGGTGGTTAATGAGTCTTCCTCCAATCCTGATGCCTCATTCTTCTTCTTATAGTCCAGTTTCTTGGATTATTTGCTCAGCTTACAGATTTAATAAGTGTAGTGAAAGGATATAACCCTGACACACGCTTTTCCGGACTTTAAACCATGCAGTATCGCTTTGTTCTGTTTGGTCTATCTACAGGTTCCTCATGAGCACAATTAAGTGTTCTGGAATTTCCATTCTTTATAATGCTATCCATGATTTGTTATGACCCATACAGTCAAATGTCTTTGCATAAAACACAAGCAAACATCTTTCTGGTATTCTCTCCTTTCAGCCATGATCCATCTGACATCACCAATGATATCCCTGGTTCCATGTCCTCTTGTGAATCTGGCTTGAATTTCTGGCTGTTCCAGGTGGATGTACTGCTGCAACTGCTTTTCAATAATAGGAATGTGGAATGTATGAAGTATGAATCTAGGAAAATTGGAAATTGTCAAAAATGAAATGGAACACATATACATCAATATCCTAGGCATTAGTAAGCTGAAATTCACTAGTATTGGCCATTTTGAATTGGACAATCATATGGTCTACTACGCTGGGAATCACAAATTGAAGAGGAATGGCACCGCATTCATCATCAAAAAGAGCATTTCAAGATCTATCCTGAAGTACAACACTGTCAGTGATAGGTCAATATCCATACACCTACAAGGAAGACCAGTTCATAAGACTATTGTTCAAATTTATGTACCAACCACTACGGCCAAAGATGAAAAAATTGAAAATTTTTACCAACTTCTGCAATCTGAAATTGAGCAAACATACAATCAAGATGCATTGATAATTACTGGTGATTGGAATGCAAAAGTTGGAAACAAAGAAGAAGGATTGTTAGAAAATATGGCCTTGGTGACAGAAATGATGCTGGAGACCGCATGACAGAATTTTGCAAGATCAATGATTTCTTCATTGCAAATACCTTTTTACAACAACATAAATGGTGACTATACAAGTGGACCTCACCAGATGGAATACACAGGAATCAAATTGACTACGTCTGTGGAAAGAGATGATAGAAAAGCTCGATATCATCAGTCAGAACAAGGTCAGGGTCCAGCTATATGCAAGTTCAGGTTGAAGCTGAAGAAACTTAGAACAAATCCATGAGAGAGCTTGAGTATATCCCACCTGAATTTGGAGACCATCTCAAGAATAGATTTGACATATTGAATGTTAATGACCGAAGACCAGATGAGTTGTGGAATGATATCAAGGATATCATACATGAAGAAAGCAAGAGGTCATTTAAAAGAAAGGAAAGAAAGAAAAGACCAAAATAGATGTCAGAAGAGACTCTGAAACTTGCTTTTGAACGTTGAGTTCCTAAAGCAAATGGAAGAAATGATGAAGAGCTGAATAGAAGATTTCAAAGGGGAGCTTGAAGAACAAAGTATTATAATGACATGTGCAAAGACCTGGAGTTAGAAAACTAAAAGGGAAGAACATGCTTGGCATTTCTCAAGCTGAAAGAACTGAATAAAAAATTCAAGCCTCAAGTTGCAATACTGAAGGATTCTATGGGCAAAATACTGAACGACACAGGAAGCATCAAAAGAAGATGGAAGGAATACATACAGTCACTGTACCAAAAAGAATTGGTTGACATTCAACCATTTCAGGAGGTGGCATATGATCAAGAACTAATAGTACTGAAGAAAGAAGTCCAACTGCGCTGAAGGCATTGGGGTAAAACAAGGCTCCCGGAGTTGACGGAATACCAATTGAGATGTTTCAACAAATGGATGCAGTGCTGGAGGTGCTCACTTGTCTATGCCAAGAAATTTGGAAGACAGCTACCTGGTCAATGGACTGGAAGAGATCCATATTTATGCCTATTCCAAAGAAAGGTGATCCAACAGAATATGGAAATTACCAAACAATATCATTAATATCATATGCAAGTAAAATTTTGCTGAAGATCATATATTATGTGTGTGTGTATTTTGGTTTTGGCTGAAGCATTTGAGGGTTAGTTGCTGATACCATGACACTTTACAGCTAGATACTTCAGCATATATCTCTAAGAACAAGAACATTCTCCTATATCACAGGATATTTCATCTTGATATAGTACAATTGTTTGGTAAAGTAGAAAGTCATCGAAAAAGAAGAAGACCCTCAATGAGATGGATTGTCACAGTGGCTGCAAAAATGGGCTCAAACATAGCATGATTGTGAAGGTGGCGCAGGATAGGTCAGTGTTTCTGTCTGTTGTACATAGGGTTGCTATGAGTTGGCACTGACTCCAAGGCATCTAACAATAACAACGTAGTAAAATTAAACAATGTACCATCTATGTTCATATTTTCCCAGTTGTCCTAATAATATCTTTTATAACAAAACTGTGTTTTGTTATTTTAATTAGTTCATTATCCTATCAAGAATCTTACATTGCATTTATGGGAAAAATCTTAAATTCTGCATCCTACTTTTTTTCTCTCTGAGTATTCAGTGGACTACTAAATACAATCAGCCCTTTGTATACACGGGTTCTGCATCCGCAGATTCAACCAACCACAGATTGAAAATATTAAAAAAAAAAAAAGAAGTTCCAGAAAGCAAAACTTGAATTTGCAGCACGCCACACACTATACTGAATCCACATGAAGGAAGTGATGCGTAGGCATACCCTGCTGTAGCATCTCGCCATTTCACAGATCCTCAGTCTCTCTCCACCACTCATTGTCTGAGCATTGTTCACCTCGCCTCTTCTTCGTTCACTACTTGTGTTGTACGTACTCTGTTTCTGTGAAAAAATGGCTCCTGAAAAGCAATTAAGCGTCAAAGCAATCCCTCAAAGGCTAAGTGTGAATGGGTTGAAAAGAGTGAGAGGAAAGAGTTTAAGGCTAGTAAGGGATGGTTGGCTAGCTATTTGTAAAGCATGACAGCCTCAAGAACTTCAAGATTAGGGGAGAATTGGCATCAGCTGATGGCAAGGCAGCATCGGTGTTCCCAGAAAAGCTCAAGAAACTCATATAAGAGAAAGGCTACCTCCTATAACAAGTCTTCAATTGTGATGAAACAACATAGCATTTACATTATATTACGTACTATAAGCAATCTAGAGATGATTTAAAGTGTATGGCAGGATGCACATAGGCTATATGCAAATACTACACCATTTTATATAAGGGTATTGAGCGTCTCCAGATTTTGGTACCTGTAGGGGTCCTGGAACCAATCCTCCACAGTACCAAGGGGACAACTGTATTGTATTATGTCCAAAACTGGATATATCCAAAACTTAGCCTACCTAAGCTCACAATTACTAAGCAATATCCAAAACTTAGCCTGCCTAAGCTCACAATTACTAAGCAATATCCAAAACTTAGCCTGCCTAAGCTCGCAATTACTAAGCATTATTCTTTTTAAATGCTCATTTTTCTGTGGTAAACGTCATCATACTTTGACTGTCAGCCACAGAGGACTAGAAGAATGACAGAACTTATTCAGTGGCGTCACTAGAGTTAGTGTCACCCAGTGCAGTAACTTATGATGTTAAGCCGCTGTGGACCTCCTCTAAAACACCAGAAAATTTGACAAAATCAGCAACTGTATAAATACCGGCAGCAACAAAGCAACAGTACATGCAGATGAAATCACATGTTCAAAGTGTCATTGTAATTGGGTAATAATGATAGCTTTGATGGGAGTGCATTAGAAGGCTTTAAAAGTAAATTAGCATAGACTTTTAGCCTTGGAGGTATACTGATACATGTAAGCTGGGCTTATGAAAACTGTTTTTGTTGTTATAACTAATTACAGGAATTTTTTTTTATTGTACTTTAGATGAAGGTTTACAGAACAAATAGTTTCTCATTAAACAGTCAGTACACATATTGTTTTATGACATTGGTTAACAACCCCAC
>NW_004444200.1:2358544-2360653 GCF_000243295.1 Trichechus manatus latirostris
TGAGGAGTGTGCTTCTTAGTTCAATCAGATACATGAGACCAAATGGGCAGCTCCTGTCCAGAGGGAGGATAAGAAGGCAGGAAGGGACAGGAACTTGTTGAATGGACACAAGGAACCTGCGGTGGAAAGGAGGAGTGTGCTGTCACATTGTGTGGATTGCAACTAATGTCAAAAATAGTATGTGCATAAATTTTCATTTGAGAAATTAACTTGAGCTGTAAACATTCACCTAAAGCACAATTTTTTTAAAAAAAGCAAAAAACTAAAAAAAAAGGAAATATTGTATGTTCTCACATTTATGAAATGACATGAATATGTAAATATACAGAAACTAATGTTCATTTGCACAAATACCAGAAGATAAACTAGATAACTGGGAGCTCCTTAAAATTAAACACTTACCCTCATCAAAAGACTTTAACAAAATTAAAAAGAGAACCTACAGACTGGATAAAATTTTTTGGCTATGACATATCTGACAAGAGTCTAATCCTTAAAATCTATAGAATACTTCAACATCTCAACAACAAAAAGGCAAATAATCCAATTAAAAAATGGGCAAAGGATATGAATAGACACTTCACCGAAGAAAACATGCAGGCAGCTAACATGAGGAAATGCTCACAATCATTAGACATTACAGAAATGCGTATCAAAACTACAATGAGATACCATCTCACTCCAACATTACTGGCACAAATCAAAAAAACCCAATGTAACAACTGTTGGTGAGGTTGCAGGGAGATTGGAACTATTATGCAGTGCTGGTGGGAATGTGAAATGGTATAACCACTACAGAAAATGATATGGCACTTCCTTAAAAAGCTATAAATAGAAATAGAAATAAATATGATCCAGCAGTTCCACTCTTAGGGATATATCCTAGAGAAGTAAGATCTGTCACGTGAACAGACATATGTACACCCATGTTCACTGCAGCATTATTCACAATAGCAAAAAGATGGAAACAACCTAAGTGCCCATCCACAGATGAATGGATAAACAAAGTATGATACATACACATAATGAAATACTATGCATCGATAAAGAACAATGATGAATCCGTGAATCATCTCACAACATGGATGAATCTGGAGGGCATTGTGCTGAGTGAAATACATTAATCACAAAAGGACAAATATTGTATGAGACCGCTTTATAAAAACCCAAGTAAATGTTACACATGGAAAAAAGTAACCTTTGATGGTTACGAGGGGTGGGGGAGGGGAAATCACTAACTAGAGAGTAGTCAAGTGTTAACTTTGGTGAAGGGAAAGACACTGTACAATATAGGGGAGGTCAGCACAATCTGACCAAAGAAAAGCCATAGAAGATTCCTAGACACATCCAAACATCTTGAGCAGTAAGTTACTGGGGCTGAGGACTATGGTCTCAGGGGACATTTAGGTCAATTGGTATAACATAGTTCATAATGAAAATGTTCTACATCGTACTAGGTGAGTAGCATCTAGCATCTTAAAAGCTTGCGAGTGACCATCTAAAATACATCAATTGGTCCCATCCCATTCAAAGCAAAGGAAAATAAAGAAAACCAAAGACACAAGGAAAATATTCACCCAAAGGACTAATGGACCACATGAACCACAGCCTCCACCACCCTGAGCTCAGAAGAACTAAATACTGCCTGGCTACCACCACCGACCACTCTGACAGGGATCACAATACAAGGTCTCAGATAGAGCAGGAGATAAACGTAGAACAAAATTCAAATTCACACACAAAAAACCAAACTTACTAGTATGACAGAGTCTGGAGGAACCTCCGAGACTATGGCACCCAAACATTCTGCTAACTCAGAACTGAAGCCACTCCTGAAGTCCACCTTTCAGCCAAAGATTAGGCAGGCCTATAAAGCAAACAATAATACATGTGAAGAACGTGCTTCTTAGTTCAATCAATTATATGAGACCAAATGGGCAACACCTGTCCAAAAGTAAAGTTGAGAAGGGAGGAAGGGGCAGGAAAACAGGAAAAATGGACACAGGAAACCTGGGGTTAAAAGGGAAAGGGGAAGAATGCTGACATTTTGCGGGGATTGCAACCAATGTCACAAAACAATTTGTGTATACATTTTTGAATGAGAAACTA